>NW_006408678.1:2890232-2892432 GCF_000296735.1 Chrysochloris asiatica | reverse complement strand
AAAGTCAATCACTCCCTTCCTTGCTATAAAATGTCTACCTTTACATTTCCAACCCTCACAATCAGTCCTGATAACAATTATTCACTATTGTATCACAAGAGCTTGTACATTTTTACAGGAGCAGACTGTCTCATCTGTCTCCTGAGGAGTGACTGGATGGGTATGAACAAACTATATTGTAGATAGCAGTCCAGTGTTTAACCCACTGTGCCACCAGTGGTCCTTAGTTGGTCTAGAGTCAATAAAAATGTATTCAATGAGGAGCCAAACCAAGACAGGGCAAAGTTAGTTGTAAAAGAGGAGTAACAGTGGTTCTGCTCCCTTTGCTTTGTCCCCCCTTCAAGAAGGTGATGGTCTGAAGTCTGGCAGAAATAGACTGGCCCAGGTGCATCGCTTTCTGTCCAAAACCCTTTGCTGTTGAGTCTATTCCTACTCACAGAGAGCTTATAGAAAATGGTAGAAATGCCCTATGTGGTTTCCAAGGCTGTAAATCTTTATAGAAGTACACAGGCATAGCTTTCTTTCATGGAGTGGTTGGTGGGCTTGAAACACAGAGCTTTCAGTTGCCAGAGCACTACCAGTCCTCCTGCTACCCTTGGTACACAGCTTAAAAGTTTGCTTCTAAATGTAAACTTGTAAATATCAGGTGGAGGGCTGAGGACAAGGGAGGGAATTCAGAGAACCTGGAGAGGGAGAAGATTTTAATATAAGACATTGCTTATCATTAAGACCATATCCTTCTGACTGAATATCTTCTAATAGGTGCCATGCTTCCCTAGCACTCAGCATTAGTCTCTTTCTTCCCCCTGTCTATTCTACTTCTAGCCTTCCTAATTAATGGCTAAAAGACTGCTTTGTCCAAACAATTCTCTGAATATTCTCCTACAAAAAGCTGTCCCTCTACAAATAAGCTGGTTGAGTAAACAGGAAGTGAAAGTCAAGGTTAACTATAAAGGGCAAGATGAACGCATCCCCATAGGAGGTGAGCTGTAAAGTCTCTCTTCCTTCTCCAAATGGTGTCCTCTCTGTGACTTAACAAGTGTATTAATACGTAGGGCTCCCATAACAATTTTCCAAAAACACTTGGTGACTTAAAAAAAAAAAAAAAAAAAAACAGAAATGTGGAAAAGAACAACAAAATGTTACCTGGAACAAGGAAGCCAACAGAAAAAAAATCAGCAAAATTACAACAATCAATTCATATCTGATGATAATTATACTGAGTATAAATGGATCAAATCCACAGGTCAAGACACAGAGAAAAGCAGAATGGATAAGAAAACAGTTCCATCTATATACTGTCTACAATAGACACACCTTACCCACAAAGGGGGAAAAAAATCAAAGATAGGAAAAGAAATACCAAGTTAACAGCAGTAAAAAATAATAATAATAATAAGCAGGAATAACAGCATTAATTTCTGATAAAATAGACTTTAAGGCAAAAACAAGCATAAGAAACAAAGAAGGGCATTATACAATAATTATAGTGTCAGTCGAAAAAGAAGATATAACTGTAATAAATACATATGCTCCTAATGCGAGAGCCTCAAAACACATAAATCAAACTCTAACAGAATTGAAGAGAGAAACAGACAGCTCTACAATAATTTGTTGTTGTTAAGTGTCATTGAGTCAGTTCCAATTCATGGTAACCCTGTATAAGGTTTCCTGGAGCAGCTGGTGAGTTTGAATTACCAACATGTGGTAAGCAGTCCAGTGCTGATCCTACAGAATCACACCAGAAGTCCTCTACAGTAATAGTAGATTTTAACCTAACAAAAGAAAATAGGGAGAAGGCACAAATAACATGCATTGGTAACCACAAGGGTAATGTCACAACAGAACCAAAAGAAACCAAATGATAACAGAATACTATGAAGATTTGTACTATGACAAATTGAAAACTTAGAAGAGATGGATACAGTTTTAGAAAAACATGACCTACCTAAACTTAACACATGTGAAGTAGAAAACCTGAACAGATGCAAAACAAAAGAAGAAATTGACCAGGTCATCAAAAAACTCCAAACCAAAAGAAGTCCAGGCACAAATAGCTTTACGGAGAGTTCTACCAAACATTCAGAGAAGGGCCATCACCATTGTAGTCAAATTATTCCAGAAGATAGAGGAGGATAGAAAACTTCCTAATACATTGTATGAAGTAAGCATAACCCTCATACCAAAACTAAGGAAGGAC
>NW_006408678.1:2879110-2880063 GCF_000296735.1 Chrysochloris asiatica | reverse complement strand
CTTACAGTGCCACATTTAGAAGTCTAAAATAAAGGTGTTAGCAAGGCCATGCTTTCTCTGAAGGTGCTAAGGGAAAACCTTTCCTTACCTCTTCCAGCTTCTGGTGGTTCTAGGCATTCTATGCTTTCTGGTAGCGTAATTCCAATCTCTGTCTCCATCTTCACATTGCATTATTTCCTGAATTTCTCTATGTATTGTCTCATATTCTTATGAAGACACCAGTCATTGGAATTAGGGCTAATCCAAAACCAGGATTATTTCACCTAAAAATCTTTAACTAATTAATCTATAATAATTATTGATTACAAATTAAGTCATAGTCTAATTTTCCAGGTAGATGTGAATTTTTGTGAGGACACTTCTCAATCCATATTAAGCTACCCAGAAATTCTTACCTTTACTTGTAGTCGAGATTACAACTTGAGGTGCTATTTCCAGAACGTCTCCATTAAAAGACTTAAAATAAGCAGGAGATGCCTCATTAATTCCTGAGCACTTATTATTCCACCTCTTGTTGACCTACTGTGGTGGCTATATAAATTTCACCATTTTCTTCAATTTTATAACTCTGACACTTAAATAGAAATCTCTCAGGGAACAACAAGGTCAATTGGCATAACACAGTCTACAAAGACAATGCTCTATATTCTACTTCGGTGAGTAGTTAGTGGGGTCTTAAAAGTCCATAAGCAGTCAGCTAATGTGCAACTCTATTTCATCCTCACTGGCTTTAGTGATTGGTGCATAAATTTGAATAATACTGGTATTAACTGGTCTTCCCTGTAGGCACATTGCCAGGGACCAGCCTCGATAATTTGTGAGAACTTGGAGGCGGGTACGGAGTTGGTGAAAAACACACACAGACAGAGTCGATGGGTCATGAGTCTTAGGCAGATGACGATGACTTCTCTTTACTTAAAAGTTTTTCCTTCTTATATACTATTATGATCTCT
>NW_006408678.1:2874880-2877630 GCF_000296735.1 Chrysochloris asiatica | reverse complement strand
TGGACAGGTTTCAGATGAGCTTCCAGACGAAGACAGACTAGGAAGAAGGAGTGACAAACTACTTCCAAATATTTAGTCACTGAAAACCTTATGAATAACAGAAAAACACTGTCAGACAAAGTGTTGAAAAATGAGTCCTTCAGGTTGGAAGGCACTCAAAATGAGACTGGGGAAGAGCTGCCTCCTCAAAGTAGAGTTGACCATGATGACACAAATGGAGTAAAGCTTTCAGGACCTTCATTTTCTGATGAGGAACAACTCAAAATGAAGAGAAACAGCTGTAAACATCCATTAATAATGGTAACATGGAATGTGCAAAATATGAATCTAAAAACATTGAAAGTTGTCAAAAATGAAATGGAATGCATGAACATCATTATCCTAGGCATTAGTGAGTGGAAATGGACTGATATTGGCCATTTTGAATGACAATCAAATGTTTTAGTCCATTAAGAATGACAAATTGAAGAGGAATTAAGTCACATTCATCATCAAAAAGAACATGTCAAGGTCTATTTTGAAGTACAACACTGTCTGTGATAAGATTATATCCATATATCTAAGAGGAAGAGTATGGGTGTGGCACTGTGGGTTTTCTGTTTCCAACCTTTGCATTCCAACTGCCAGCAATTATCAATACATCTGGATTGCATATTGGATCAATTTCAGACTGAAGAAGTTGATAGAATTCTTCAATTTCATCGTCACTGGATTTAGTGGTTGGTGCATAAATTTGAATTATAGTGATAATAACTGGTTTTCCTTGTAGGTGTATGGATCTTATACTATCACATAATGTTGCACTTCAAGAAACATCTTGAGAGCCAGAGGCTAGGGAGTGAGAACCACCCAGTGACTTATGGAAAAAGAGATACGATTTCCTCCCCCCCCCCACTTTTTTTGCTGTTTTTCCTTCAATTCCTGTGCTCCACCCTGTCACACCCTCTTCTGCCAAGCCCAGGTGTCTTCACATGGGCAGGAGCACACCCCCAAAAGGGTCTGGCATTGTGTACACAGGGCACAATTTTCCCACAGTGCAAAGTAGCTGAAAGTCCGATCTGAAATTCCAGAGGTTAATTTTCCAGTGGATGCTTATGACCTCTGACTGTGGGATTCAGCCTGTAAGTTTGCTCTCCTACTAGGGCAGGAGCTTGTATTCCTCCTTATCTAACAAGGGACAGCAAGTCTGGCTATACAGCCTAGCTGTATTTGCAGCCTGTGAAACCCCAACATAAAAGGCAAGAGTCAACACCAACTACTATATAAAAGATCAGTGTGTAAACCCAACACCTATTAAAAACACACTCAAGGGAGAAGGGCACTGTGGATACACAGAGACCTAACCAATCATCAGAGAAAAATGTCTGAACAATCTTTCTTCCACCCATTTCTCATCTCTGTCTGTACACATCCATAGTGGTGACTAGAGGGGATGCCTGGAGTGGACACCCCCACCCGCCCCTGAAGATGTCTGTTGTGTATGCACACTGATCTACTCAGCAAAGACTACTGGACTAATTTGCTATGGGTTTTTATTGCTTCTTTTTCTTTTTTTTTTTAAGTTTTTGCTTTTACTTTGTTTCTGTTTATTGCTTTTTTGGCCCTATGTTTTTCCTTGGGATGGGGGCTTTCTCTCCCTACATTACCAAAGAAGAGACAGTAATCGTGGCCACATAGCCAAGCTAAAAGCATACCCTATAATATCCCACTACCTGGGCAGGAGCCAATACCACCTGCTACACATTACATATATAGCCAAAACATGCTAAAATTAATCACAGTTGAGTAATAAGAGACGTGAAAAGGGAAGCCAATCTCCAGAACAACCCACAAGGAGGCATTCAGTAAGCTTAATAATATAGCAACATACACTCATTTAACCACTGAATATACTTCTAACTATTGAAAATGTCCAAGAAACAACAAACAATCTTGGCACATGTCCAGAAACAGAAAAGAGTAATTGAGATAAGTGAGCTGGAGGAAGGCATAGACTTCCCATTAGAAGATGAGCAGGCTTTGGATCTTCCTGAGAAGAAATTCAGGAAAATGATATTAAAACAAATCCAAATGCTACACAGAGAGGTGGAGAAAAATAAGGAAGATGTCAGGAAAGTGCAAAAGAGCAATCAAATAATATGAATATAGCACTGGAAACAATTCAAAACCTGCAAAAAGAGGTCCAAATGCCAGCCTGGGTGGCTAGAAGAACAGAAGATACTTCTTGAAAGAAAGACCGACAGGAAAAATACAAAACAATAGAGGCAAACCAACTGATTACTACAAGAACAAAAAAGTTGCTTGTCCAGGAGATATCAAGGCAAGGGGTCAGTTCCCCTCAGTAAATCCCCTTCTAAGACTAAGACTCAGTGGGAATACATGCTCTGATTGGTGACCACATTCATCACCAATAAGGGGAAGTGAGGGAAAAACAGCTATGAAGCTGTGAGGTAAGCCTTACAATGTTCAGTAGACTCCTGTGAACCCGGGTGGAGACCTAGTTGGCCAGCAGTGTGGCAAGACCTGGGGACTCTTGGGCCCAGAGTCAGTGACATAGCCATGGAGGACCGGAGTGGAGAGTGAAGTGCCCAGCTGATAAGAAAAGAGGGCATATGCACAAGAACACCCACACTTGTAGATAATACCCACTTGACCTGGCTGCAATGACTGGATGATCAGAGCTCAACTAGAAGAAGAAAGAAGAGGAAAAAAATAGTAATCTGATACAATTTGATGAACTTGACCTACAC
>NW_006408678.1:2873027-2874176 GCF_000296735.1 Chrysochloris asiatica | reverse complement strand
AAAAAGAGATCCAAATGATTAATAATACAATATCAGAAATGGACAATCCACTGAAAGGGCAAAGGAGTAAAATTGAAGAGATGGAAGCCAGAATAAGTGTCCTGGAAAACAAATCTGTCAATACTGCTAAGCTAGAAGAGCAAACAGAAAAAATGGATAAAAAATTTTTGAAGAGAATCTAAGATTCATGTTGGACAAGATGAAGAAGAATAACAAGAATCATTGGCATTCCGGAACAGGAAGAAACACACAAGTCCACAGAGCAGATAGTTGAGGATCTTCTGGAAGAAAATTTCCCTAACATTTTGAAGGATGAACATAGCAGTATTCAAGAAGCTGAATGATCCCCAGGAAGAATAGACCCCAAAAGAAAATCACCAGCACATACCATAATCAAGTTCTCCAAAATCAAAGACAAGGAGAGAATCTTAAAAGCAGCAAGGGGAAAGAGAAGTGTTACATACAAAGGCAAACAAATCAGATTAAGCTCAGATCTCTCAGCAGAAACCATGCAGGATAGAAGGCAATGGAGAGACATAAATAAAACCCTAAATGAAAAACTGATAACCAAGAATCATCTACCCAGCAAAGCTGTCAATAAATATAATGGTGCAATCAAAATATTCCAGAATAAACAGAAGCTAAGAGACTTTGTCAAAGCCAACACAGTGCTTCAGAACATCCTAAAGGGAGTTCTTTGGGCTGAAAACCAACATGAACAGACAACAACCAGAAATTGACACACATGGGAATGGCACCCAGAACTCAGATGATAGAGAGAAGAGTCCAGAATAGAACAAATTTACAACAACAAATTCAGAGGACCTGGGAGGTCAGTCAAAGAGTAAAATAATGACAATGTTAAAGAAAGGAAAAATATGGGAACAGAGATCCAGGTGGTGAGGAGGTTAGGTATATTGTAGGATAAAACAGACTGTCTCAAATGGAGGAAAAAGTTAGTAAATCATAGGGTAACCTCAAAGAAAATGAATACTTCACAGTATACCAAGGAAATGAAGATCCAAGATGAACATGGAAACATTAAAACTAAGAAGAAACTGACAAGAAAGAACACTAAAAACATGAACTCAGCACAGGAAGACATACAGAACAAAGGAACCAGCAGTACCATTAAAAAAAAAAAAAAAA
>NW_006408678.1:2868375-2871746 GCF_000296735.1 Chrysochloris asiatica | reverse complement strand
AAAATTGACAAGCCACTGGCAAACTTAACCAAAGAAAAGAAGGAGAAGACACAAATAGCACGCATAAGAAATCACATGGGTGATGCCCCAACAGAACCAATGGAAATAAAAAGGATAATAGAATACTATGAAGAGTTGTACTACAACAAATTTGAAAACTTAGAAGAGATAGATACTTTCTTTGAAAAACACAACCCACCTAAACTTACACAGAGTGAAGTAGAAAACTTGAACAGACCCATAACAAAAGAAGAAATTGATCAAGTCATCTAAAAACTCCCAACCAAAAAAAAATTCAGGTCCAGATGGCTTCACTGATGAGTTTTACCAAAGACTCAGGAAAGAGCTCTCACCAATTCTATTCAAGTTATTCCAGAAGATAGAGGAGGATGGAAAACTTTCTAATACATTCTATGAATAGCAAGCATAATTCTCAGACCAAAACCAGGGAAGCACTTCACTAAGAAAGAAAATTATGGACCAATATCCCTCATGAACATAGATGCAAAAATTCTCAGCAAAATCCTAGATAACAGAATTCAACAACACATCAAAAACATAATACATTATGACCAAGTGGGATTCATATCAGGGATACAAGGATAGTTCAATACTAGAAAAACAATCAATATAACCCACCATATAAATTTTTTAAATAAAAGGAAAAGAACCACATAATCATATCAATTGATCCAGAAGGCATTTGACAAAATCCAACATCCATTCCTGATAAAAACACTCAACAAAGTAGGAATTGAAGGGAAATTCCTCAGCATTATTAAGAGCATATATACAAAACCAATAGCCACCATCACTCTCAATGGAGACAAACTGAAAGCCTTCCCTTTGTGAACAGGAACCAGGCAAAGATGCTGTTTATCACCACTCCTATTCTATATTGTATTAGAAGTCTTAGCCAGAGCTACAAGGCAAGATAGGGAAATTAGAGACATTCAAATTGGCAAAGAGGAAGTAAACCTCTCTCTGTTTGCAGATGATATGATGCTGATACATAGAAAACCACAAACACTCAGAAACAAACAAACAAACAAACAAAAAACTACTGGACCTCATTGGAAGATTCAGCAAAGTGGCAGAGTACAAGATCAACATACAAAAATCTGTTGGATTCCTCTATACTAATATTGACAGTGCTGAACAGGAAATTAGGAAAGCAATACCATTTACAATAGCTGCCCAAAGGATGAAATATTTAGGAATAAATATAGCCAGAGAAACAAAGGACCTATACAAAGAAAACTACAAAACACTACTACAAGAAACCAAAAGAGACAAAAATGGAAGAATATACCATGCTCCTGGTTAGAAAGACTTAACATTGTGAAAATGTCAATATTACCCAAAGCAATCTACATATATAATGCAATTCCAATCCAGATTCCAATGACATTCTTCAAAAAGATGGAAGAAGGATCTTGATATGTTCTTTTTGATGATGAATGTGATGCCATTTCTCTTCAATTTGTCATTCCTGGCATAGTATATGATGTGATTGTCAGATTCAAAGTGGCTAATACCAGTCTTTTTCAGCTCACTAATGCCTAGCAGGTTGATGCTACGTGTTCCAATTCATTTTTGACAATTTCCAATTTTCCTTGATTCAAACTTAGTACATTTTATGTTTCAATTATTAATGGATGTTCACCTATTTCTCGTCATTTTGAGTTTTGGCCCATCAACAAATTAAGGTCCCAAAGACTTGCCTCCTCACAGTCAATTCGACTTTGAGAAATCAGCTCTTCCCCAGTAGTATTTTGTGTGCCTTCCAATCTTATTGGCTCATCTTCCAGCACTATGCTTGTCAATATTCTGGCTTCTTCATCATGTTTAAATATTCAATATTCTGGTGCTGACAATATTACACTGCTATCCATAAGGTTTCCAGTGACTAACTATTTGGAAGTAGTCCATCTCTCCTTCTTCCTGGTCTGTCTTCATCTCGAAGCTCACCTGAAACCTGTTCACCATGGTTGTCCTTGCTGGTAGTTAAATTACCAGTGGCATAGCCGCCAGGATCACAGCAACACACAAGCTGTAACAGTACAAAAAACTGACAGATAAGTGTTGGAGTGCTTAGCTAGATGGAGCTAATAATTGCTTCAAATGTGGCTTGTGTAACTGAAGCATTGAGACTTTTATCTTATTTTCATTAAAGTACATTTAAAATGTGGTACTGGTCATCATACTGAGCAGCACAGCCATACAGTTTCATGTCTTCTTATATGCATTCTGTCTCAGGGAATTAACCTTATTCCTATTCCATAGCTTTGCCTATCTCCCCTAGGCAGAAAATGAGCAAGTCTCTCTAACAGGATAAGAAACAGTTCCATGTTTCCAATTTCCTTTTGAAAATTTATACTAGCTCTCTTGCCAAATCTAGAAACCAGCAGTCTAGACCCTGATTTTACTGCTGTACTTTATATACTTGAAACTGATGTCAACCTGGAAGAGCTCTGAGCAGCATCTGGCTTCTGTACAGCAAACTCTTTTAAGGAGCCTTGAAGAGTTGTTTCCCAGTCACTTGAAAGTCCTCTGCTGCATTTAAATCTTTACAATCCTTTTCTCCTAGATTCTATTTCCTGATAGGGTCCCTTCTCCAGGTAAGAGTTTCCTAGAGTGTTTTTACTTTTCTCAACTCTTTCACCTCTTTTAGTTCACAGACCACAAATCTACTTTGTCAGCTAGAGCTCAAGTGTCCTTGACACTTATCAAGTCAAAGCGTTATTCTATGGCTTCTCCAGATGATCCCCAGGTTCACAAAGACTGATGATTTGTAACAGAGGGACTAGACATTCAGTAGGAGTGAGAGCAAGGAGGAAGACAGGGGCAATTTTCACTCATTTCAATGCATAACCAAACCATTAACTGAGTCTGATTCTATTAAGCCATAGCTGCCTAGTCTCAAGGCCCAAGTGTATCTCCCTCATCACATGTGTACATAGAAACACACAGTTTTTATAACTATAAGCTGCAATATTCATACACATTGTTGTCATTGCAGTTAGGTGCCACCAAGTCAGTTCAAGCTCATAACAACTCTATTTGCAATAGAACAAAAAGCTACACAGTCCTGTGTCCCCATCACAATCATTGTTATGTTTGAGTCCATTGTGTCAATATATTACAGAGAGGGGTTTCCTCTTTTTTACTAACTATCTACTTTATCAAGAATAATGTTCTTCTCTGGGGACTGTTCCTCCTGATAACATGTCCAAAGTGCATGAGGTACGGTCTGATCAACCTTGCTTTTTTTTAAATGTTTTATTGTGAATTATATGATAGTTTACATGAGAGAACTTTAGTTTTACATTCATTCCATCGTATATCATTTCATTGCCATGGATCCAATC
>NW_006408678.1:2860618-2866090 GCF_000296735.1 Chrysochloris asiatica | reverse complement strand
CAGGGGTAGTGGCTGCAGGCAGGTGGCCTCTGTGCCTGATGATGTCAAAAATGCCTCTCTCTTTCTCTCTGTGCTTGGGCACCCCAATTTGCCCAATATCCATGCCGATAACACCTATTGTGGCAATGAGGCCCCCCTGGGAAGGGCTATGTTGGTTTCTGTGGTCCTGCTCGCTCTCTGAGAGTGTCCGCCCTCTGAACGGTCTGCTCAAGCCCCACACTCCAAGCTCTGCAGTGGATGGAGGCAGTCGCCAGAGCGGGAGCCGAGTGCAAGCGGGCAAAAGATCAAAATGCCTGTAACTCCTCAGCAGTTTGATCCTTTAAAAAGGCACGTTCATAATGTTGACGCCTAAAGTCTTATGTTTGCCCAAATGCTGTCTGTCTACCAGGCGAGGGCCTCCCCTGTGTGATACCACCCCCAGCTTTCTCCGGATCCTGCGTACCTGTGCTGCCTGGTCAGGGAAGTGCCGGACGTGCTCAACGTTGCTTTTAAGGAGCATTTTTGCTATACTTTTTTCCAAGACAGATTTTTTTCATTCTTCCAATATTTCATGGTATATAGTTAATATTCTTTGAAACACCATAATTAAAATCAATCAAGTTTTCCTTATTCAGTGTATCTGAGGTGAATAAAAGTACCATGACTTGAGTCAGGAACTCCTTAACCTCAAAAAGATGTCTTGACTTTTTCACACTTAAAAGAAGTCTTTTGCAGCCGATTTCTTCAGTACAATACATTGGTTTATTTCTTGACTGTTCTTTCCATGGTGTTGTGGATCCAAATAAAATAAAATCTGTGACAATTTTAATGTTGTCTCCATTTATCCTGATACTGCTTATTGGTCCAGTCACAAGGATTTCTATTTTCTTTATGTTCAAGTGTAATCCATACTGATTCATACCGGTAATTTCCCATGTTTTCTTATTTTACTAACTTTGAAAAGACAAATAGTTTATATTTAGAAGTTTCTTTTTAACTTTCATAATAAAAACAATTTAAGCCAGAAATAGAATATTTGCATTTTGAGATGTAGTACTGTAGGGTAAATACTGATGGCAAGGTCAGTTTCAAGTTCAAACTTACCAGCCACTCCTCAGAAATCCTGTACAGAGTCGCCATGAGTTGGAACCAACTCGACAGCACTTAACAACAGCAACAAAGCAGAATGAAAGTGTTTTGGTGGTGCTGTGAGTTAAGCATTAGACTGCTAATCACAAGGTTGGCAGTTCAAACTCACCAGCTATACCACAGGAAAATGATGGGGCTGTCTACTCCCACAAAGATTTACAATCTCAAAATTCCTATGGCTTAGTTCTACTCTGTCCTAGAGTGTTGTTATGAGTCAGAATGGATGTTCAAAGGCAGGGTGATATTAAGATATGGATTTTATTGAATTGATTGAGATGTTCCCTTAAATTTTTATCTTCTTTATGCACTATTGGTACTCTAGCAAAGTCACAGCACTTCAGAAATTCAGGTGATTTTCAGAAGACTATCTGTACCCAAATAATTTACTCAGAATGCAAATAAAATTTGAATATGTAGCTGAGGAAATTTTTAATCAGGACCTTAAAGAGACAGTGGAAAGAGATGGGCTTAAAATACAAAGTGTGCAAAATGAAACCAGAACATAAAGTCTGAAAATGTTTTGCTGTATAAAAGGCTCAAATGTGTCACAGAAAAACATTTACCAATGATGTGGCTACATAATCTTTTGCTGAAAAAAAAAGATTAAGCTGTGAGGGATGGATCTAATTGCCTACTACAACAGATCACTCATCTGCTTTGACTGAAGTGGACAAGGAAAAACATAAAATGAAGAAAATGTGCCTGTCTCTTGAAATTCTACATTCAGGAAATAGGCGAATGGAACTACTTGGTTGTAAAATTTATTGTCTTCCAAGAAAAGAAAAGGATCATCCCTGGAGCAGTTTACAGAGATCAAAAGAACTGTTGGAAGGAGCACAGGAAGCAGCTCTGCCTTGGCTTTAAATGACACCGCCACAACCTTCTATGTTTTAAAGAATCTACTTCTGTTCTGGAAGGTGGGGTCCCCACTCAAACTAAGAGAAAGCTGAGGAGTAGAGTTGGCATCCCAGTGAGCCTTGAAGATGGGGTGGCTTCCAGAGTGAGGGTTCTCTACCAAGAATTCAAGATCTAGAGTCTGAAAGTTGGATCCATTTCCCAGACTGTCTCAAAAAACTTGACTATTTGCAAGTCTTGAGAGCTAATGTAATCTGTTCCACTCAGTTGTGGACCCTTCTTTCACTCCAATTTCTCCCATTTATATATTGGGAGTATTCACCTTGTGTTTCTTTCACTATTGTACTTTGGAAAAATATAACTTGTTTTCTAGATTTCATACTTTCAGAGATGGAACGGAATTTTGCTCTAGGGTGGAATATGCCCAGGTCTTCATCCACACTTGATTTAGATGATTCAGAATATAATATTTTGAATGAGTTATTTATAATGTTATAGAGTGAATGTGTTTTGCATTTTGGAAGGACAAGATTGTAATGGGGTCAAAGTATGCAATATTATGGATTAAACTATGTTCCCCCCAAATACCTGTTTCAAATTCTCATACTTTTGTTGTTGTTGTTAGGTGACATTGAGTCAATACCAACTCATAGCAACCCTATGCACAACAGAATGAAACACCGCCCGGTCCTGGGGCAACCTCACAATTGTTGCTACACCTGAGCCCACCACTGCTGCCACTGTGCCAATCCATCTCCTTAGGGGGTCTTCCTCTTTTTCTCTGACCCTCCACTATACCAAACATGATATCCTTCTCTAGTGACCAGTCCTTCTGGGTAACATGTCCAAAGTATGAAAGACGAAGCTTGGACATCCTGGCCTCCAAGGAGCACTCTGGTTGCACTTCTTCCAACACAGATCTGTTGGTTCTTTTGGCAGCCCATGGCACTTTCAATAGTCTCCCCAACACCATAACTCAACTGCATCAATTCTTCTACAGTCTTCCTTATTCACTATCCAACTTTTGCACGTATATGAGATTATTGAAAATAGCTTGGGTCAGACACACCCTAGTCCTCAAACTGACATCTTTGCTCAGCCAAGATGCATCTGATGTCAGCACTGATATCCCTAGTTCCACATCCTGCTCTGAATCCAGCTTGAATTTCTTGCAGTCCTCTGTTGATGTGCTGTTGCAATCGTTCTTGAGTTATCTTCAGCAAAATTTTACTTGCATATGATATTAATGATATTGTCCAATGATTTCCACATTCAATTGGGTCACCTCTGTTTGGAATAAACATAAATATGGACTTCTTATAATAAGTTGGCCAGGTAACTATACTCCAAATTTCTTGGAATAGAAGAGTGAGGACCTGCACTGCTTCATCAGTTTGTTGATAGATTTACATTTGTATTCTGTCAGGGCAGCTGGTGGGTTTGAACCACCAACCTTGTGGTCAGCAGTAGAGTGCTTATCCTGTAGAACCACTTTGATAGATAATAAAATCAATATTCTCACAAAAGTAGGTAAATAGACAGGAAGAATAATGGATGGATAAAAGAAAGAAGGGGAGGGAGGGAGAAAGGAAGGAAACGTATGTTGCTGTGTTGTTCAGTGCTGTCGAGTACGTTCTAACGCATGGTAACTCTGTACAGGGTTTCCAAGGAGTGACTGGTGTATTTGAACTGCCAACCTTGCTGTTCAAAGTGACCTTGCAGTCCAGTGCATTATCCTATAGCACCATATCAGCACTCCAAAGAAAATATATACATTAAGCTAATCAATTTTCAGGCACATGTAACTTTCTATGGATCTCCCAGGTAGAGTTGCACTAGGTTGGACACCTCTGCCACATAACAGCCTCAAGAATCCAGCAGAAACTGAAAAGACTCACTGCTCAAACATTGCTTTTCATAAGGAGAAAGAATTCCCTAGAGATTTGTAAAGATATCAGTAAAGAGCCTCTGCATTTCTCATCCTATTTAGTTGGAATATGCTATTTTACTGTTACAGAGATCTAGCCAAGGAGTTATGCTTTATTGGATCCTTTTACAAAATGTATTCAAATAAAGACAGGGAAAGAGAACCTACTGTGTGTTGGGCAGTAGATTAAGTGTTCCATGTACACAGTAACTGACTTCATGGCACATAACAACAACAACAACAACAAATACACAGTCTCAGCTAGTGCTCACATCTATCTGAATGCCACCTCTACAGACTAAGGAACAGACTTAAACAAAGTTTAGTAACTCACACAGGCATGTGAATCAGAAAACATCCTAGGTTTTTTCAGTTCACACACACACACAACATAGGAACACAGATTTCAGAGATTATATATAGGTTTCTTCCCTATTATTCTATAAACATAAGCCCACGATTAAAACGAAATTCTATGATTGATGCAACCAAATGCAGAGACACTGGACTCCATAACATTAGAGAGAGATTATGTTAGTTTCCCAGGGTAAGTATTGACAGGAAAACCTCATTGTCCTGTCACCACAGACTCTACTGCTCTTCCAGATGTCAGGAAGAAAATAGCCAGACACGTGCTGGGGGCACATTCGAGGATGCTGTTAGAGAACCTTCTGTCTCTTTACCCTGCTTATAAATTACATTCTACATCTAGGGTACAGAGAGTCTGAAGGACCTGCTAGAGATTTTTTTTTTTTAACCTTAAAAAATAAAAATGAAATATGTAAGCATTAAAATTTTCATAAAAATGGAATTATCCATTTTCAAAATATCGGTGTGTGCTGCCAATGTGATTTAGCAGAATAAAAAAAACTAATGCTTATAAGCAAAAACCAATCTCTATTCAAGAATCCCAGAAAATTCCCCCAAATATTTCCCAGTAAAAAAAAGTATTTGATACTCTTTAATTATTTTTCTATAGAGACATTAGAATCATGAAACCAATTTAGTTTGACTTCCTTTTTACCCTGATAAAAATCATTCAGTGCAGAAAAATTAAAATGTTACCATGAATAGGGAAACATGCTGAAACCAATGTGGTGTTTGTTTGTTTTTTTATTAGACTGTAAGCAGAGCTTTCCATTTCAAAAAGAATATTCATAAAAGTCATTATATAGTTGAATGATCATAAAAGAAGCAACATAGACAGCCATGGAATAAATCCTGAAATTCATTTTAAAGGCATTTCCAAAGCTAGTATTCTTTCTTATTGTTGTTACGTGTCATGGAGTTGGTTCCAACTCACAGAGACCTTCTGCACAGCAGAACAAAACACACTGCCCAGTCCTGTGCCATCCTCACAGTCATTAACCTTGAGCCCACTGCTGCTGACACTGTGCCAATCCATCTCACTGGGGTCTTACTCTTTTATTGCTGACCAAGCATAATGTCCTTCTCCAGGGGCTGATCCCTTCTGATAATATGTCCCAAGTATGAGAGACAAAGTTGCGTCATCCATGTTTATGAGGAGCATTCTGGCTGTACTTCTTTTTTTTTTTTTTTTT
>NW_006408678.1:2832871-2857383 GCF_000296735.1 Chrysochloris asiatica | reverse complement strand
CTTCTAAGTATTCCTTTATATGTGGTTCAGAGTTCTGGGACCATTCCCTGAGCCTGCTTGTTCGGGTATTCTGTGTTGTTGTTGGCGGAGCTCTCTGCTATACATATACCTGATCCGCCATCTTGTTTGTTCTCCCTGTACTTCTTTTAATACAGATTCATTTGTTCTTCTGGTAGTCCATGGTATAGTTTTAATATTCTTCTCCAACACAGTAGCTTAAATGCTTCAATTATTCTATAATATTCATTATTCATTATTCAATTTTCACATGTATATGAAACTATTGAAAATGCCATGCCCTGTATTCTTAACAATGTCTGAACTGAAACATGGTGTGTGTCTCAGTTATCTAGTGTTTCTATAATAGAAATACCACAAGCTGGTGATTTTAACAAAGATAAATTTATGTTTTTGCAGCTTAGGATTCTACAAGTCAGGATTTAGGGTGCTAGTTCTATTGGAAAGCCTGCAGTAAGGAAGAGAAGAGGCATTACTGATCGGAGAACTGCTGCATCTTGAGTTGTTTCTGATCCTGCATTTACCCTGCTCCCTTCTGTAATCAACCCCATAATCATGAGTACTGCCTCTGAGTTCTGTGTGGCCATTGCAATAGATTATCAAACCCTAAAGCTCAGCAAAGATAGACATGGTTTATGACAGAAGAGGGCACAATGATTAAAGGTTTGAGACATGCCTGGCCTTGTCTCATAAAAATCAGATTTGGGATGATTAGGAGTTTGATTCCTCTTCTCCCTTGGGAAACTAGAGGAAGTGTGACATGACCTCCACATCATTTGTGTAACTACTATAAGAAGCTTTTAAAAATCAACTAATGTAGCTCATGTTATTGTTGTTGTTGTTGTGGTTAAGTGCCTTCAAGTCAGTTCCAACTCATAGTTGCCCTATGTAGGATTACCAAGGAGTGACCGGTAAATTTGAACCACTGACCTTGCAGTTCAAACTGACCTTGTGGCCCAGCACATTATCCCATAGCACCACACCAGGACTCCAATTTCATGTTATTAACAAATGAAAAAAAGAAAGCCTTATGATCTAATTTAACAGGTGCAAAAAAGTAGTAGGCAATATTCAGCATTCTTTCATGATAAAAAAACTCCCTGAAAACTAAGAGTTCAAGGAGACGTTCTCAATCAGCTAACCATATACTTAATGGTGAAAGACTGTTGTCCCTCTAGATCAAGAACAAGATAATAATGTTCACATACACTACTCCTATTAAATTGAACAAGAGCGTCTAGCCAGTGTGATATCAAAAGGAAAAAAAAAAAAAAGTAAAAGGCAGGTAGATTGGAAAGGAAGAATTAAAATTGCCTTTATTTGTATACAACATGCTCATCTATGTATAAAAATCCAGTGGAGACAACTACAATAGTTGAGTTTGGTAAGGTTGTAGGCTATAGGATCAATATATGGAAATCAATTTTATTTCTATGTACTAACAATGAAGGGAGTCCTGCTGGGGGTTTGTAGATAAGTATTGGATCTCACCAGGGTAGCTATGAATTGGATCTGATTTGACAGAACTTACAACAAGAAATCCTAGTGTGACTTTGTAGGTTAAGCTCTAGACTACTAGCTACAAGGTCAGCATTTCAAACCCACCAACAGCTCTTTGGAAACCCTATACATGGTCACTATGAGTTGATACCAACTTGATGGCACTTAACAATAATAACAAGCAATAAACAATCAAAAATGTGAATGGAAGAAAATATTATTTATAATAGCATTAAAATTCTGAAAACCTAGGGATAAATCAGACCAAAAGTTTGAAAGAACTGTGTCCTGAAAATTTCAAGACACTGATGAGAAAATCAAAGAATATCTAAATAAATAGACAGATATGTCATGTTCCTAGGTTAGAAAACTCAACATTGTTAAAATTTCAATGCTCATTTTTATTTATTGATTTAATATAAATACAATAAAAATATCAAACTGCTGTTTTTTGTATAATTTTAAAAGTTGATTCTAAAATTAATATGGAAATGCAAAGGATATTTCAAATAACTTTAAAAGAGATTAACAAAAATGGGAAACTAACACTATCTGATTTCAAGACTTAATGTAGAGCTACAATAATTAAAACAGTGTGGTATTGGCATAAAACTATATGAATATATCAAAAGAGCAAAAAAAGAGGCCAGAGGTAAAGCTACATACAAATTGGCAACTGAATTTTGCAAAAATGTAAACACAACTTGTTAAGGCAAAGGTACTCTTTTCAACAACTGATACTGGAATAATATTTATACAAATATGCAAAAAGTATACTTTAATTCAAACATAATGCCATTTAGATTTACTAAACCATAAAGGCATGAAGTGCCTGGCTTATGAGCTTTAATGAATGTACTTATTTTCAGAATGAGGGGAATAAGGTAAAATCCCCACTGAATAGTTTTCCTCTTTTACAGATGAATTTTCTGAAAAGGGATGGGGGATAAAGGTGATAGGATTTTATGATTCAATTGTGATTAATCATTAGCAGGGTTAATCTCGATTGTCACACTATAATTGTAGAAGACATATAACTTAAAAGGGGGAGAGACAACAATGTGGATAGATGGAAAAGCCAGGACTCTAGACCCAGAGAGGGAGAGGGGCTGTGTGCTGATGACTGGGGAGCAGGCGTGCAGGGTATACCCTTTGGTTGGTTGGTTGATGATGTATGGAGGGGATTGAAACCATGGCAATGAAACGATATACAATAGGATGAATGTAAAATTAATGTTATCCCATGTAAACTATCACATCATTCACAATAAAACATTACAAAAAAAAAGAATGGTGATAGAAATATATCCCACCTGAATTTAGAGATCATCTGAAGAACAGATTTGATACATTAAACACTAAAGACTGAAGACCAGAAGAGTCGTGGGATGACATCAAGAACATCATACAGGAAGAAAGCAAAAGGTTATTAAGAAGACAAGAAAGAAGGAAAAGATCAAAATGGATATCACAAGAGACATTGAAACTTGCTCCCCAGTGTAAAGATGCTAAAGAAATTGGGAAAAATGAGGAGGTACAAGAGCTAAACAGAAAATTTCAAAGGTAAGCTAGAGAAGATAAAATCAAATACTACAACAAAATGTGCAAAGATCTGGAGTCAGAAATTCAAAAGGGAAGAACACACTCAGCATTCTTCAAGCTGGGGGAACTGAAGAAAAAATTCAAGCCTCAACTTTTGTTATTGAAGGATTCTCTGAGAAAATTATTGAATGACACAGAAAGCATCAAAGAAGATGTAAGGAATACACAGAGTCACTTTACCAAAAGGAAATGGTTCATATTCAACCATTTCAAGAGGTATTATATGATGAAGAGACAATGACACCGAAGGAAGAAGTGCATTGAAGGAATTAACAAAGAACAAGACACCTGGAATTGATGGAATAAAAACTGAAATCTTTCAAGAAAATGAGGTGGCACTGGAGGCACTCACTCATCTCTACCAAGAAATTTGGAAGACAACTATCTGACCAACTAACTAATTGGAAAAGATCCATATTTGTGTCCCTTCCAAAGACAAGTGACCCAATGGAATGCAGAAATCATTAGACAATATCTTTGATATCGCATGTGAGTAAAGTTTTACTAAAGGTAATACAGAAATGGCTACAAGCATACACTGACAGAAAACTTCCATAGGTTCAAGCCGGATTCAGAAGAGGACATGGAACGAGGGATGTCTGATGGATCTTGGCTAAAAGCAGAGAATACCAGAAAGATGTTTACCTATGCTTTATTGACTACTCAAAGGCATTCGATTGTGTGGATCATGACAAACTATGGACAACATTGTGAAGTATGAGTATTTCTGAACACTTAATTGTGCTCATGTGGAATCTGTAGATGGTCCAAAAGGCAGTTGTTTGAACAGAACATGGGAACACTGAATGGGTTAAAATTAAGAACAGTGTGGACAGGGTTGTATTCTTTCACCATACTTATTCAACCTGTATGCTGAGCAAATAATCCGAGAAACTGGGTTATATGAAGAAAAACATGGCATCAGGGTTGGAGGCAGACTATTAACAACCTGTGATATGCAGATGATACAACGTTGCTTGCTGAAAGTGAAGAGGATGTAAATGCTTACTGATAAACAAGACCTATTGTTAGGAGGGACCAGTCACTAGAGAAGGATATCATTTTTGGTAAGGTGGAGGGTCAGACAAAAAGAGAAAGAACCTCAGCAAGATGGATTGGCAAAGTAGCAGCACCAATGGGCTCTAGCATGGCTACAATAGTGAGGTTGGCCCAGGACCACACATTTAATGTAATGTGTTTTGTTCTGTTGTACATAGGGTCACTATGAGTCGGTACTGACTCAATGGCACCTAACAACAACATAGTTATGTCTTTAGAGGAAGCTGTACAACTTCAAGACTCATGTGATAAAAGCATTGGTTTTTACCTATGTCATTCCATTTTGGGGATGGTATTGTTCCTGAGTAACAAGTAACATATGCCTCAAGGCCACCCTGCATTTTTCTAGTGAGCACAAATGCACTATCTTAAGATATAATTCTTAAGGTTTCAAAGAAAAATTACTTAGGTTTAATGTAATGTGTTTGCCCAGACACTTACCATCTTATTGAGTCTTACATCGTAAGATAGGTTTTTAGAAGACTATGAAGCAAGCTTAGTGGTAGTTGTTTTTAATAGAGGGGGGGGGGGGAAATGCATGCTAGAGTGGTATAAATCCTCTTATGTTATTTCAATATGACCAAATCACGAAACAAACATAGGTTAGGAAATATATTTTAAATAAAATATCCTCAGATCTTTCTTTTTTAAAATCAAGATATTCAGACAGATCAATAGAATATGAAAATTAAGTAAAATACTTTAGAAAATATTTTTTTGAAATTATAGGTATATTATTGCGTTTCAGAAAGCATAAGTGTAGTAGTGCCTGAATTCCTGTAACTTCAGGAGGAAGAGAGAGAATCACTATCAGCACAAAGCGGATTCCTGTTTGGTTGGGTCAGACATACCTTCACTCCCCAACCTTTTTTCCAGTTCTGACACCAGCTCAACTCCCCATGGCACTCTCTGCTTCTCTGCTGGGTTCAATAATTCATTGCAATGGCCACACAGAACTCACAGGCCACACTTAGATTTAAGTGGTTTACTAAGGAAATAACAGGGTACAAATCAGGGTCAGGATCTTGAAACATGTAGGTAACATCAGGAAGGATCCCCTGAAATGAAGAGCACACTCTTCCCTTCTTCAATATAGGGCAGCTCTCTCAGATATTCTTAGCTGTGTAAGTAAGCAGACCCTTCTTTCTGTCCCATCAGTACAGGTGTCTTGGCCTTGCACACCCCCTCTCAACAATGCAGATCTCTTTTCAGCCCCCTTAATGCAGGTATCTTTTGACTGTGCACACCCCCTTTCAGCTATGCAGACCTCATTTGTATTTGACATTCCTGCCATCCACTTCACTAACTGACTCAGCTTATAGGGAATTTAGCAGCTTTCTTCACTTCTCTTAACTGCATTTCTAGCAACAATTTCTGCTCTCAACAACTTTGCTGTAAGAGTTCTTTTAGGCCTCTTGTCATTAGTATTACAGCCTTTGTTCTGTGTCTAGTTCTTTTAGGAAATTCTCCACTTCCTCTTTCTTTTCTTCTCTCTTTCTCTTCTTTGCCTCTCTTGTCATTCCCCCCAAACCTCTGTATCATTGGCTACTTTTATAAGCTAACTTTTTATAACTGTATCTTTGGCTGATTTATAATGCCTTGTCAGTTTCAAGGCATGGACTTCCCAGCAAGGACATGAACTGACCAATCCCCACAGTAGGCCAGTCACTTCATTTGCATATTAGGCAATAGTCATGTCATTTGCAGAGTATACTGACCAATCCCTACACGGTTCATAAAATTGACAAATAACAGGGCAAGCTGTAGTCAGATGTCAGACAAAAAATATCAAACCATCAAGTTCTTTACAGCTTACCCAGGAAATGTCAGTTAACCTGGAAAAATGAGCAAATCTGGAATAGAAAACTGGAACAAAGGTAACTCCTCCTTAAGGGAAAAATACTCAACAGTTTGGAGAAAGTATTTCCAAAGAACCAAGGCAAAAGACTACATGAAGGAACTCATTTAAAAATATTTAGACTCATAGCTTAACTAATTCTTCTGGATTCATTGACCTGTTTTTGTTTTGTGTTTTGGCCATAATAAACTAATATTACACAGGATTTATACCATTCTAGCATGCATTTTTTCTTCTATAAAAGCAACTACCACTAAGCATTTCCCTAACACTTGTTGTTAAGTGCTAGCGACCCTGTATAGTGTTTCCAAGGAGAAGCTGGTGAGCTGCAACAGCTGATCTTGCTGCTCAAACTGATCTTGCAGTCCAGCACATTAAACCATGAGTCCAAAAAAATATATAATCATTGCTTTCCATCGGTCTTCATATAATTGTTGTTGCTGTCAAGAGCCGTTGAGTCAGTTCCAACTCATAGCAAGCCTGTATAGGGTTTCTGAGGAGTGGCTGGTGGGTTTGAACTTCTGACCTTTTGGTTAGCAGTCCAGTGCTTATAGCACCATACCAGAAATCCACATAGCTAGATACTCCTCACTGATCAGATCCATGCATGTCACTTTCACAAAGAGTTGCTCCAAGTTTATTTCCTTTAAAATCCCTTTCACAATCTATAATTATGTTGTTTATCTATTTGTTTTAATTATACCTGTTATGCTTCCTCCACTAGAAAGTAATCTTTACAAGGACAAGGACCATGTCTTGTTGCACAAGGTATGTACTCAGCAAATACTGGTTTGAATAAAAAATGAATAGATCAGTTACCCTACCTATGTATAAAGAGAAACAAGTGGCATTTTCCCACAGATTCTAGTGACTGGGCAAAAGCTAGACCAAAAAGAAACTAAGTAACACATATACACACAACCTATAGATTTTAATATGGCACAGATTGGAAGTTTAAATCCATCTAGAGGTGCATCAGAAGAAAAAGTTGGCAATACACTTCTGAAAAATTAGTTAATGAAAACTTTATGGAGCACAGTTCTACTCTGGCACACATGGGGTCACAGTGAGCTAGAATCAGGTCCACGACAATTATTTTTTTAACCACCACTTAGCAGTATTGAGTGTTGGCACAGTGGGTTAAGCTGATAACCACAAGTTCAGTGGTTCAAACCAACCAGCAACTGCACAGGTGAAAGGAGAGGCTATCTGCTCCAGCAAAGATTTACAGTTTTGGAGCAGTTCTAAGGAGCAGTTCTACTTGATGCTATATAGTCATTATGAGTCAGAATCAACTCATGATAGTGGGTTTGGGTTTTGTTGGTTAGAGTTAGCAGTATCATGAACTCGAATCAGATGCTAAATATCCTGATGCCCAGTTACATTGTCAGAAAACGGAGATATTATGATGACTTCCTCATAGGGCTTCTAAGAGGATTAAATGAATACTTAAGGTAATGTGTTACAACAATACCTAGGACAGCGTACAGAGTCAATTCAACAAATACATGTTGTTAGTTACCATTCTGACTCAGGATGACCCCATGTGTGCAAAGTAAAACTGCAACATAGGATTTTCCATGGCTGTAATCTTTCAGATGATTACTAGGCCTACCTTCCACAGTACCTTTCGGTGGCTTGGACCCACCAACCTTTTGGCTACTTTTTGTTGTTGTTAAGTGCCATTGAGTAGATTCCGACTCATGACAACTCTGTATAGGGCTTACGAGCAGCAGCTGATGAGCTTAAACTTCTGATGTCATGGTTCCAAGTCCAGTGCTGATCCAGCACCACACCAGGAATCCCTTTGACTAGTAGTCCAGTGCTAAACCACGTGTGCCTCCCAACAACTCCTTCAACAAACATTAACTTTTATGACATTTTGTAAAAATTAGATGTACGTCAACTGATCTCAATCCAGAAACCAGGGAAATGCATGTTTATGGAATGTAAACAGACTAAATAGAATTGAGACCAAAATACACCCATGACCCTGTTTACATGAAAAACAAAAAACTGCAATGTGACATATTTAACTCTAGCAAAACTATGGCAAAATGCAGGGTCCAAAAAATCCTTCCAATGCTTCCCATGGCACAGAAGTTATCAAAAGGGATAAAACATGAGTTTTGCCCAGTGAGAAATTTTGGAAGCCTACCTTCCAAAGGGTCAGACAGATAAGTGGACTAACGGCCAGGGTACTCATAGAAATTACTATTCCTTTTATTCCGCAGAGTTCCATAGTATAAAGAAGAGGTGTATGTGTTTGGGGGTTGGGTGTTAAAAAGGCTTGGAGGCACCACAGAGTGAATGTGACTGTTTTATTAAGCCATGTGATTAATCCAGCATGCTAAGGAACAGTCTTTGCAGAATCAGAACTTTCATCATTTTGAGCCACATGGATTAGGAAAACACTGTCGCCTTCACTGGCCAGTGCCTCCTTTGCTTTGTGCTTGAGTTTTATTCTTCAGAGTTCTACATGAACAAAAGTGAAAGAGCATTAATATGAGGACCAGCAGTACAGAGACTTTGACAAATGTCCTTCCCCTCCTCCCCTCTGGGAGACACTTCCTGCATTTCCCAAAGGACTAAGCCCTGAGTTTGTATTTGCATCATTTCCCCCAAAAGAAAGACAAAGAGAATCTGACCTCCAAATGCAGATTTCTGTCAACTCATGAAAAGTGGTTTTCACCAAGAGATGGGTGGGTGGATAGAAAATCCCACCCCAAGTTCTTTGCAAGAAAGTAGCTATAATGGTCTAGAAGTATTCAAGATTTCAGTGGGAAACACTATTTCTTCATGAGGATAAGTAATCTGAAAGAGTCCTGTCAGATTTTCTCACAAGCTTTAGTGTGAGAGGCAAGGGAAACTTTAGGTATTTCTTTGAGAAAAAGAAGAAAAAAAACCAGGAAAGTTTCTGTAGTGAAGAGAAAGCTATCCTGGCAAGGCCCAATCAGATGCCATCTGCCTTCAGTGTGCTCTAATGAGATTCTGAAAACCGGTGTGAAGTATATGTGAACAAAATAAGACATTTAGAAACTTATTGCTTGCTATTCTGCTTGATGAAGATCAAAGACCACAGCCTTCAGTACGAGTTGCATTTCAATGTAAAGAAAACAAAAATCATCACTGGACCAATAAAGAGCAAAACAAATGGAGAAAAACTTGAACTTGGCAAAGACTTCATTTTGCTCAGATCAAACATCAACACACATGGAACCAGCAGTCAAGAAATCAAACCATGTATTGCATTAAGCAAAACTGCTGTACAAGACCTCTTTAAAGTGTTCAACAGCAAAGATGTAAGTTTAAGGACTAAGATATGCCTGACCCAAGCTATGACATTTTCAATAGCCTCATATGCATGTCAAAGTCAAACAGTAAATAAGGAAGACCATAGAAGAATCGATGCATTTGAGTTCTGATGTTGGAGGATATTAAAAATACCGTGCACTGCCAAAAAAGCAAACAAATTAGTGTTAGAAGAAGTACAGACAGAATGCTCTTGAGAGGCCAGGATGATAACACTTTTCTCTAATACTTTGAACATATTATCAGAAGAAACCAGTCCCTGGAGAAGGACATAATGCTTGGTAAAGTGGAGGGTAAGTGTAAAAGAGGAAGACTCCCAAAGGGATGTATTGGCACAATAGCAGCAGCAAAGGGCTCAAGCATAGGAACAATTGTGAGATTAGCACAGGACTGGACAGTATTTCCTTCTGTTGTGCATAAGGTCACTATGAGTCGGTACCAACTCAACAGCACCTAACAACAAAATCAATTCTGCTTGAAAGAAGCAAAATTAAGCTTCCCCAGAAAGGTTCTGTGGTCTACAATTCAAGGGTATCCAACTTTTTCAGAGAATGGATTGGACTGAAGCCAATATCAATGCCAATAAAATGATGGTGGGGAGTAGTAGTCATAGAAACCTTCCCAACACACATTTAGTGTCATGGGAATCATTTTGCCTCTAAGTTCTGGAAAGAGAGAATTATGACTTACAAATGAAATTGGTCTATTCTAGGATAACAAGGTTTCACCGTTCCTTCTCACCTTCCTGACTTCTGTCTCCTGTATTCTACACGTTATAATTCTTTACCCCATTACAAAGACAACACTAACAGCGGCAAGGTTTATCATTCTGATACTATTCATTGGTATCAGCCAATATAGCTTTTAGGAAACTGGAAAGCTTATGAGGCATCCCTATTATGAACTCCTTTTGCCTCTTTAAAACTTTACCAGATGTTTCTTTGGTTTCTCCAGTATAGATCACAGTGCTTGGCCCAAAGTCAGCACTTCATAAATATTTGTTGAACTATATCAGAGAGCTTATTATCTTTTTTATTGTTGGTGTTAGGTACCATTGAGTTGCTTCCAACTCATAGCAACCCTATGTAACACAGAACAAACAGTATTGGCTACCTTGTTCTAATTCCTAGTATACCTATCAAATTCTTTAGGGACAGCAACCCTGTGTGGCCCAAGCACCCTTAAGAGCACCCTGACATGGCAGGTTATTTGTATGAGTTGGTTGAGTTGGTGTCATAGTCTACATATGTGTTGTATTATAGGTTTTCACATGTGCTTATGGAGAGCATGATCTATGTTGTGTATGTATATGTGTACATGTATGTTATTGGCTGGTTCTGAAGAGAGGAACACCAAGACAAATAAGAAGTGGGAAAGTCATAAAGTTAAGCTGTACATCAACACTCCCAAATGAAAAATAATCTATGATATTGTTCTGGCTGATCATCGAGATTCTCTTTGGTTAACCAAAGAATGTTTAAAATGGATAGTAAATCATTCACTCTTCTCTCCCTATGTTTTTGAGGAAAAGACTGATCCAGAGAGGTTAAGCATCTTGTGCAAGACTACACAGCTGATGATCAAGCTAGACTTCTGTTGTCTGTGGTCTCTATCTCTTCTGCACTCCTCAAGATTCGGAAGCTATAAAATCTACTCTTGTCAGTGTTACCAAGACATCTTAACTATTAAATCAACTAGCATTCTGAGTACATGTCTTATTGGTCTGTGTTCAGTAATTGATACTAAGTAGCCTTCTCCTTCTGAACCTTATGACCTCCTTTGTATGTTATAACAATGATAGCTAATGTTTAATTGGAGATTAAACAGGGGATAGGCAGACACTGTTCTAAGACCTTTAAATACATTGTGACATTTAGTCCTCACTATAATCTTATGTGTTAGAAATATAACTATGTTCATTTTAACTTTGGAAACAGAAGTGTGGAGACGTAAAGTAACTTACCCAAGGTCACACAACTAGTCAGTGTTTAACTGGATATTCAAAATCAGAAAGTCTAACTTTAGATGGACATCCCTAACCACTGTCCCTCTTGTTGGCTCCATCTTCTTCTCCACACTGTAGGCCACACACCTTTGTAGCTTCTCTCCCTTTTGTGCCATTAACTACCATTCCTTTGAGTTCCATCCTCTCTTACCTTCTTCCCTCTCTCAATCATTTCATCCACTCTCAAGACTTTCTCATCATTTACACGACTATGACTCTCCATAAATTTCCATCAATCAAGATTAGGCCTTTATTATGAGTCACAAACAAGTATATCATCTATAAACCTGCTCTGTGTCTGCTCAGGCTCATGAAGCTATCTCTCTTAGACAGAGTCTTTGCTAACTTCTGCTCAACTGGTAAGAAATTAGATTTAGCATTACAATATTCCACTTTTCTCCTTTCTGTGTCACTTGGGTTTGGTTTATTTAAAGCAAAATTAACAAGCTCATCTCTGTTGTTGTTGTTGTTAGGTTCCATCGAGTCGGTACTGACCCATAGCGACATTATGCATAGCTCATCTCTATTGTTTAAAATAAATATATTTGCTGGTTTTAACCAAAAGGTTAGGCATGCTACAAGATAAATTCTTCACCTGTCTACTGAGTGCAAGGTCCCAGATGCTCAGTAGGCTACTTGGAATTCCAAACACTTCTCCTTTGACCTCTGCTGCCATGTTGGATCTGGCATGTGATCTCATAATCAGAGTCTGAAGAGGAAAACTGAGTCTGATGCTCCACTCGTGAAATTAACTGTGATGAAGAAAAGGAGTCAACCTAGATGAAGAACGCCAACCAATTTCTTTTGTAAATCTTTTTTTTTTTTTTAACTCCCTTCATTGGCCAGTTTGACTAGGTGTTACATTAGCTCCACTCTTCATTTTCAAATATCACTGCAATAGACCATCCCGCAAATTTCTGGAGTACAACAACAAAAATATTCCCAAGGTTCTTGGGGCTGACTGGGCAGTACTCCTGGCCTGAGCTGGCTTGACTTGGACTAGATATTTTAGGATGGACACAATCACATGTCTGACAATCGGCAGACTTTTGGGTCTAAAGAAAACCTCAGCTGTGGTGACAAGCTCATGATTCTCATCATCCAGAGGGAGAACCTGGACTCCTCAACAGAACAATGAAAGGTTTCCCGGTACAACAAAAACAGTCCAAATGCATGTGCACTTTACAATTCTCTAGGCTGTACTTGTATTAGTCCCGTTAACCACAAGTCACTTGAAACCCATAACAAGAGGATGCAGAAATATGTTGTGAGCACATTTCAACTTGGTGTATATTCAAGAATGTAATGAACTACTGTTACCATTTTTTTTTTTTTTGGATGTTGCTTAGTGAAGTTCTAAGAAGGATAGAAACTAAAGAGATTCCAGGAGTGCAAGATTATAGTGATATTTCTTTTAAAGAGAATTAGGAAGCAGAATCTTGGAAGTGCTATTGATCCAGAGTAATCAACATACTGGGCTTTGTGGCTGAGCTCATGAGGAAAAGATTATCTTACTCTATATTTCATTTTACTCTCTTTTAAATTGGTCCTCATTCAATAATTCCCCAACCTAGTAAACCTAGAATTATACTTGAGTTCTACTTTACCCTTCATCCCACAACCTAACCAGCACATTTTATTAGTTTTATTCATCTATAAATTATTTCTAACCTCCATGCCCATCTTCATTGTTGTTTTGATTTGCATCTCTCTAATGGCTAGTGATCATGAACATTTCTTCATATGTTTGTTGGCTGCCCGGATCTCTTCCTTGGTGAAGTGTCTGTTCACGTCCTGTGCCCACTTTTTAATTGGGTTATTTGTCTTTTTCTTGTAGAGGTGTTGTAGTTTCCTATATATTTTAGAAATTAGTCCCTTGTCTGATGTGTCATTGCAAAAGATTTTTTCCCATTCTGTGGGTACCCTTTTTACTCTTCTTGTGAAGTCTTTTGATGCACATAAGTTTTTAATTTTTAGTATGTCCCACTCATCTATTTTGTCTACTTTTGTTTGTGTGGTTTTCAAAATGTTTTGTAGTCTGTGTATTCCCTGAATTAGTGCCCTCACATTTGTTCTGATTTTTTCACTGAGGCCCTCAAAATTCTGGGATTCACATTTAGGTCTTTAATCCATGTTGAGTTGGTTTTTGTATAAGGTGTGAGGTGAAGGTCTTGTTTCAGTCTTGTGCATATCATTTTCCAGTTCTGTCAGCACCATCTGTTGAAGAGACTATCACCTCCTTATGTAATATATTTAGGTGTTTTGTCAAAAATCAGTTGGCTGTATGTAGATGGGTTAATTTCTGGATTCTCGATTCTGTTCCATTAATCTACGTATCTTTCATTGTACCAGTACCAAGCTGTTTTGACCACTGTAGCCGCAACAACAGACTTTTCTGCCTCAAATTTAGGACAGATATCAAAATATAGGAATTTAGCGCTATCAGAACAAGATGTGTAATTATATTCCACAGTGTTTCTCAAATTTATATTCATAATCTCAATTCTCAATATCCTAGTAAACTGAATCTTGGGGTCAAATGTTTGTTTTTTTTTTCAAATATTGATAGTGGTGGTTGCATTCTCTGTTTCTCTCTTGTATTTAGAAAATCATTTAAAAGGTTGCATTTACTGTTATTCAACGATGTCAGTCAGCTGGAATCAAGCTTACTTGTTCTTTCTATAAAACTAATAAAAAAGTGGTCTAGGTGGAAACCTCATTTTCAAAGTATGCTATTAGAGTTCTAAAATATAAAATCCATACTATTTTATTTATCTTTTCAGGGGAATCACTAGTGTCCATCAAAGAAAATTAGCTCACTAGATTAAGATACATCCATAAAACATATTTCTCTGAAATTGTAAGAAAAAATAATGAGGGAACTTTCAATGTACCGATGTGGTAAGACGTCTAAGAAATGAAGACAACAAGGTACAACATATATTGCTATTCATTCACCTGCACACCTGTATTTGCTCGTATACACACTTCCTCATTTGTTGAGAAAAAAGGTGGAATGACTCCCAAGAAACCAGTGCTTTCCTGTAGGGAGTAGGGAGGATGAAGCACATTGCCAAAAGCAAAGAAACAAAACTTTCCACTGCATACATCTTCACACATTTGGGTTTTGAATCTTTTGAATGTATTATCCCCTCTAAGTTATCTACATATTTCTAAAGGAAGAAGAGTTTGTTGTTGTTGTTGTTGTTAGGTGCCATTGAGTCAGTACCAACTCACAGAGACCTTATGCACAGCAGAAGAGTTTGAGTGGGTACTAAATGTGATTCTCAAATATATTGTTAAAATTCCATAACTCTAAGACTTTTAAACTATCATAAAATCAGCAAACCATTTTCAATAATTTAACTTCTACACATAGGCAAAAAATACTTCATTATTGTTGCTGTTGTTAAGTGCCCTAGAATCGGTTCTGATTTATAACAACTCTGTAACCTTGGGCATTGTTGTTCCCAGTTCAATGCTTACCATATGAAGCCACCATACGCCCCCCAAAAAATTTGTAAATATTCAAATACAAGTAACTAAGTACATTCTAAAACAATAGATAGTATAGAAGTTACCTCCTTTATAAATTCCAATTGTCCTTTAAAATGTCATTTTCTCTTACAGAGTACACTGGACATGTAAATTCTATTACCCTTTCAGGTCAGTGAAATGATGCTCAAAACAGAGCTTATGAATGGATCCCGGTATTTGTTATAATAGTTTATGGTGGCAGTATTGTTTATAATATAACTAACACAACCACACATAATTTTGGTTCTGACAGAAAATTATAATCTTTTGATTACCCCATTTGGGAAAATCATCCCTGGATATATTCTATTCTATTCCATTCCATCCCATTCCATCCACTCTCATCTCTTCTCTTTTCTTCTCCTCTTCTCTTTTCTCTGTCTGCCTTTCTGCCATCTCCCCCATGCCCATCTCTACCTTCATCTCTCTCTTTCATATATACACACAAACATATCTTTTGTATAATTTAAATGTAGCTATCAACCAAGGAATTTGTCATCTCTGCCTCAGGAGTAGCAAAAATTAATGGTATGCTTCATCTCCAGACACACTAATTGTTCCAGGGGTGAACATATGACACAAGCATAGCTAATCAGAGTCCTTGGTTAGAAGATAGGAACTGTTGGTTATAAAACAGAGAGCCAAAGATGATTTCTTTATTTTGAGATTACAGTCTGTTATGGATTGAATTATGTTCCTCCAAAATATGTGTTGTGAATCCTAACCTCTAGCCTGTGGTTTTAATCCCATTTGGGAATGGGTTATCTTTGTTATGCTCATGAGGCATGATTAGTGTATCATGTTTCTTGAATCAATCTCTTGTGACTTGTAAAAGAGATTAACCAAGTGAGCAGAAGAGAGATGGGTTAAGATAGCTGCCAAGACACATGAAATTCTCTAAGGAACCAGGAAACAGAAGCTGAACAAGGACCTTGCTCTACAGCCCACAGAGGGAAAAGTGCTCTGAATGTACAGAGTTCTAGACTCCTAAACTGTGAAAGAATTCATTTCTGTTTGTGAAGCCATCCACTTGTAGTATGTCTGTTACAGTAGCACCAGATAATTAATATACTGGTCCTAAGAATCATGGACCCCTACAGCTGCCTGAGTCTACTATTGCATTCGTCCTGAAAATGAAGACAACATGAGATTGAAACCAATTTGCAGCTAGTTAAAAAATAGTAATAATAATCAGGACCATATTACAATAATAGTGTACCCTGGGTCCCTCTATGCCTTTCAATTTACCAAATGCATAAATTAATAAATTCCTTCTTTTATTGCTATTTTCAAACATAGCTCAGTTTTTCTTCAATTATCTATGAATTTTACCTGTATATATTCCAGAATTTTTCTGAAAACAGTCTTTCTTGGGATTACTTCTTAATTTACCTGGACAACGCAGAAAATGTAGTTCACTCAATTTTAGAGATTCAGAGAAATTCTTCATATGAGTACTGAATCTGGAGCAGGGTAAGGTAGGTTCTTCATGATGAAGTCTGTGCTATGTAAAACAGAAAAATACACAAAATGAAGTTATCACTGCCATTTGCAACTCCTGCTTCCCTACATAAGTGATGGTTTTAAAGTATCTCTGCTGCCTTATATTTTACATAGTTTCTATAACAATTATGAAAATGAATGAAATACAAATTACGTACAGACCTATCCAAGCTCAACCTTCCCACATGTTTTATTAAAGGAATTGGTTAATTTATTAATTTGTTCATTGAGCAAATTTTTATAAAGTTAAACACTGTGCCAGATAATGTGCTTCACATTGGAGACACATAGATGAAGCCCTTGCCCTCGTGAAACTGACATTCTAATGTGTTGCATCTAGCTGCCACTGAGACAACCCTCACTTATGGTGATCCCATGTACAGAAGGACTTCTCAGAAGTAGATAACCAGGCTTTTCATCTCACATTCTATTAGATGCTAACAATAAAAGTAAATCATCAAATACATCTATAAGAAATCAGAAGAATATTTGTATATTGATAAGATGAAAAACAAGACAAGGGAAGGGAAGTGGAAAAATAATGGAGATAGTGTAATCATTTATATACAGAAATGAGAAAGAGCTTCTTGGACCAGGTGATATTTAAAGCAGAGACTCAAAGGAAGAGAGGGGAAAAACTATGTGAATTCTAGGGTAAGGGCCATTCCAAGCAGAGGAGAGAGACAGTATATCAGTGTAGAAAGGCATGACACAGAGAAGGAAAACAGATGGGGTGAGGAAGTGGGCTCTCAAATTGTGTTCTGTTAGAACAAAAAAGAGACAGTAAAGACATAAAGAGATGTTAAGATGATGGCTAAATAATTAATAATATACAATTGGTCATAAATAATTAAAATTGGATATCAATCTTATTCTCAGAAAATACAAGTATGTGCTCAGGACTAATTGCCCATGGAGGTTTGTAATTCTTATGGTTTGAAAACTATGAATATTATGTGATTAAGTTATTGTTCAGATGCTGGGTCATCAAGGAAACAAGTCACTCCTTCAAGGAATAGGCTGTCATCTAAGGGGTGAGGTTTTCAACTGTGTGCGTTCAGACAGTCATACACCATTCCATAGGAACAGACTTGTGCCTCGAGCCAGAAAATTCAAGCTGAGTAGGGTTGTCTTAGGAGGGCACCCACCCAGGGGAACTCGCCCTTTACCATCATTGCAGATCATGGATGCAAGGTAACTAGAGCAAAACTGCAGATGGAAGCTTTACGAAGACACCACCAGATCTATTTGCTATGAAGTTGGTTCCAATTCATAGCAACTCCATGTATGTCAGACTAGAACTGTGCACCACAGGATTTTCTTTCCTTCCCTTCCCTTTTTTAAATTTTTTTTTTTTTTGAACATTTTATTATGCTTTTGGTCAAAGTGCACACAGAAAATTCATTTTCCAATCAAGAATTCATATGCACATTTTTCTGTGCCATGGTTGCAATCCTTGCAACGTATCACTTGATACATTGCAGGGATTGAAACTCAAACTTGATACTCAAACCATTTCCTCCCTGGGTTTCCTATTTCAATTTTAATGGTTACCCTGTCCCTCCAATGTCTTCTTATTTTTGGTTTTGGGTGAAAGTTACCTTTTTGGACTAATATAATTGATTGTTCTAAGAAGCACATTCTTCACAAATACTATTGTTTAGTTTATAGGCCCAACTATTTTTGACTGAAAGGTGGTCACCAGAGTATCTTTAGTTTCAAGTTAGAAGGTTGCCTTAGGGCACTAGTCTTGGAAATTCCTTCAGTTGCTATCATATCAGTCTGGTCTTTTATTTACTTTGAATTTTGTTCTACATTTTCTATCCATTTTAACTAAGGCTTTCTATTGTGGTCCTGGTCAGAGTGACTGGTAGTGGTAATCAGGAACTTTCTAGTTCTTCTAGTCTCAGGTAAGAGGAGGCTGTGGTTCAAGATAGCCAGTAGTCATTTAGACTAATTGCTTCCTGGAGTCTTTGGTTTCATTTACTCTTTTTTGCTCCAGGCAGGAAGAAACTAATAGTTGCCTCTTAGTTGACTGTGGAGGGTCAGAGAAAAAGAGGAAGACCCCCAATGAGATAGATTGGCACAGTGGCAGCATCAAATGGCTCAAATGTAGCAACAATTGTGAGGTTGGCCCAGGATCAGGCAGTGTTTTGTTCTGTTGTACATAGGGTCACTTTGAGTTGGTACCAACTGGATGGCACCTAACAACAACAAGAAGTTGATTGCTCACAAGCATTTAAGATCCCAGATGATATTCACCATGATAGGATGTAAAGCATTATCTTTATGAACTCTGTTTTTCCACTGACCTAGATGTCCTTCAGGTCTATAGACCTAAGCCTTTAAGCCCAATTGTTCAGTCTCAATGTCTAAGTAGTTTCTATAACTATATCATCTATGTGTTCTATTATATAGATGACTATAAATGAGGCATTTATAAATGTGTGCAGAAATATCCACCACAATACCTATATATATACATGGGTATACCCTTCTATGACCTACCTCACTTATTTAGTATGCACATTCACTTCTGTATCTACTTACAAACTACTGTTTGTCATCACTGTTGTTCCAGGATTATACAATGTTATGGCATTTACTCTATTAGATCTTTATTCTCCTGTATTTTTCGGTGTCTTTCTTTACCTTGGTCACTTTGTACTGGCTTCCTTCTCTCTCCCTCTCCCTCCCATCCCCAGTAACCATCAAAACATGGATCTTCCTGTGTGTAAACCCATCCTTGATTTTTTATAATAGTGATATGACACAATATTTGTCTTTTGTCACTGACTTATTTTATTCAACATAATGTCCACCAGATCCATCCATGTTGTAAAATGTTTTACAGATTCATCATTATTCTTTAGTGCTCTATTGTATGCCTAGACCAGAGTTTATCAACTCATCCACTGATAGACACTTAGATTATTTCTATCATTTTTCTATTGTAAATAATGTGATAAACATGGATGTGCATATGTCTATTTGCATCACATCTCTTATTTCTTTAGGCTATATACCTGGTAGCGTAGTGGTTACGAATCGGGCTGCAAACCTTAAGGTCAGCGGTTCGAAACTACCAGCCACTCTGCGGGAGAAAGATGGGGCTTTCTACTCCCGTAAAGATTTACACCCTCGGAAACCCTGTACAGGGTTGCTATGGGTCGGAACCGACTCCACGGCACTTAACAACAACAACAACAACAGACCACCTCTAAGAATTATGTTTAAAGAGCTCTGGTAGCATAGTGGTTACAAATTGGGCTGTGAACCTTAAGGTCAGCAGTTTGAAACTACCAGTTGCTCCGCAGGAGAAAATTGAGGCTTTCTGCTCCCGTAAAGATTTACAGCCTTGGAAATCCTGTACAGGGTTGCTATGGGTCGGAATCGACTAGACGGCACTTAACAACAACAACACTATACCTAGAAGTGATATTGCTGCATTAAATTGGACCATATGACACAGCAATACCTCTCCTAGGCATCCTATATGCTACAGCATTTACTCTATGGTATGATATTTTGAGACTCCTGGTGCTGCACTATAGGATGAGTACTGAACTGTAAACTGAAAAGGTTGTAAGTTTAAATCTGGTCCTTGGAAACCTTAAACAGAGTTGCTATGAGTTGGAACTCAACAGCACTTAACAACAAACAACATGGTATTCCTTTCTAGCTTTTTTTGTTTTGTTTTGTTTGCATATGTTTTATTGACTATCCTTTCTAGCTTTTTAAGAACCTGCCATACCATTTCTATAGTGGTTGTACCATTTTGCAGTCCCAGTTTGTAGAAGTATATAAGAGTAACAAACTCCCTACAGCCTTATAGGCAGTTGTTCTCTGATTTTTTTGGTCAGTGCCATTATCACCCTTGTTAGCTGGAATCTCACTATAGCTTTGATTTATATCTAGTCTTTAGTCATTTGTGTTGTATTGTTAATGGCTACTTTGGTTGCTTGCATGTAGCTGTGATTCTGGAAGATATGCCACAGGTATTTTAAATACCACCAGGATCACCCATGGTGAATAGATTTCAGCTGAGCTTCTTTCCAGACCAAGACAGACTAGCAACAAGAAGAAACAGACTACTTCTGAATGTTTATCAACTGAAAACCTTATGAATAGTAGTGAAACACTGTCATATAGAACCAGGATATTAAATATTGAAACATAATGAATAGCGCTAGAATACTGAAACATGATGAAGAATGCCAGAACATTATCATATACAGTGCTAGAAGAGGAGCCTCTCATTTTGGAAGGCACGCAAAATATGACTGGTGAAGGGCAGCTTCCTCAAAGTACTGTTGACTATGATGACATAAATGGAATAAAGCCCTCAGGACCTTCATTTGCTGAAAGCACACAACTCAAAATGAAGAAAAAGAGCTGTAAACACCCTATGGTAATTGGAACATGGAATGTATGAAGTATGAATTTAGGAAAACTGGAAATTGGCCAATATAATATGGAACACATAAACATCGATATCCTGGGCATTTAGTGAGCTGAAATGGACAGGTATTGGAAAAAAATTGACTGGTATTTTGAATCTGACAATCACATGGTTTGCTAGGTCTGGAAAGACAAATTGAATAGGAATGGTGTGGCATTCAACATCAAAAACAACATATCAAGATCAGTCATGAAGTACAACACTGCTTGTGATAGGAAAATATCCATAAGATAGACGAGTGGTGGAAGATGGAGTGACAAACTACTTCTGAACATTTAGTCACTAAAAACCTTATGAATAGCAGAGAAATACTGTCAGATATAGTGCCAGAAAATGTGTCCCTCAGGTTGGAAGGCTCTCAAAATGCTACTGGGGAAGAGTAGCCTCCTCAAAGTAGAGTTGACAGTTATGATGCAAATGGAGTAAAGTCCTTGAGAGAAAAGTCCATGGGACCTTCATTTGTTGATGGGGCATAATTCCAAATAAAGAGACAAAGTTGTAAACAAACAGTAATAATCAGAACAATGAATTTATGAAGTACGATTCTAGGAAAATTGGAAATTGGCAAAAATGAAATGGACCCAGGAGACATCAAGGTAAGTGGTGGGGTCCCATCACTGCAAACCCCCTTCCAAGACTAAGACTCAATGGGAATACACGCTCTGATTGGTGGCCACGTTTGTCACCAATAAGGGGAAGTGAGGGAAAAACAGCAATGAAGCTGCAAGCTAAGCCCTACAACGTTCAATAGACTCCTGTGAAGCCAGGTGGAGACCTGGTTGGCCAGCAGTGTGGCAACACCTGGGGACTCTTCAGCCCAGAGTCAGTGACATAGCCACAGAGGACTAGAATAGAGAGTGAAGCATCCAGCTGATAAGAAAGAGGGCATATGCATAAGAACACCCACACTTGTAGATAATACCCACTTGACCTGGCTTCAATGACTGGATGATCAGAACTCAACTAGAAGAAGAAAGAAGAGGAAAAAAAGAGTAATCTGATGCAATTTGATGAACTTGACCTACGCCTATGGATGCAGTAGCTCAAAAGAGAGAACAAATCTTTACAGCAAGGATCATTCTCACCCCCTCCATACACAGAGTAAACAGGGATGGGCAACTTGGACATTGGCTATCCAAAATGGGGGTGCTACAAAGGCAAGGAGTGACTGGTTTACAAGCTTTCAAGAGGGAACCTAGATCCAGAGGGCATGGAGGGAGGTAGAATCTCCACTGAGTAGTATCCAATCTGTCTAGGCAGGGCTGATGAAAGGAAATGCAGGTAGGTCTCTTATGATACAATAGTGAATAATTGTTATCAGGACTGATTGTGAGGGTTGGAAATAAAAGGTAGACGGTTTTTAGCAAAAGGAGGGGAGTGATTAACTTTTCAGTCTAGGAATGGAGGTCCCTGGGACCATCAATGGAGAAAAGCAGAGAGCAGGACCCTACTCACAGAAGCAGTGACACCAGAGATGGAGGCAGAGATGATGACGTGGAGAGATGGAGTAGCTGGGGACTCTAGACCCAGAGAGGGAGAGGGACTCGTGTGCTGATGAACGGGGGGCAGGCTTGTAGTGTTTACCCTTTAGTTGGTTGATGATGCATGGAGGGGATTATAATCATGGCAATGAAATGATATATAATAGGATGAATGTAAAACTAATGTTCTCCCATGTAAACTATGACATAATTCACAATAAAACATAAAAAAAAAAAAAGATGATTGAGTTCCAGAACTACCACACACACACACAAAAAGAAATGGAACACATAAACATCAATGTCTTAGGCATTAGTGAGCTGAAATGGACTTGTATTGACCTTTTTGAATCTGACAACCACATGGTTTACTATGCTTGGAATGACAAATTGAAGAAGAATGGTGTTGCATTCATTGTCAAAAAGAATATATCCAGATCAGTCATGAGGTACAACTCTGTCTGTGATAGGATAATATCCATGCACCTACAGGGAAGACCAGTTAACACCATCATTATTCAAATTTACATACCAACCACTAAAGCCAGTGAGGATGAAACAGAAGAATTCTACTAACTTCTTCAATCTAAAATTGTTCAAACATGCAATCAAAATGAATTGATTATTATTGGTGATTGGAATGCAAAGGTTGGGAGCAAAGAGGAAGAATCAGTAGTTGGAAAATATGGTCTAGGTGATAGAAATGATGCTGGAGATCACATGAGAGAATTCAGCAAAATCAATGATTTGTTCATTTCAAATACCTTCTTTAGACAGCATAAGAGACGTTACACACATGGACCTCACCAGATAGAATACAAAGAAATCAAACTGGCTACATCGGTGGAAAGAGATGATGGAAAAGCTCCATATAATCAGTCAAAAATAGACCAGGGGCAGATTGTGGAACAATTGCTCATAGACAAATTCAAAATGATGCTGAAGAAAATGAAAACAAGTCCACAAGGGCCAAAATATGACCTTGAATATATCCCACCTGAATTTAGAGATCATCTGAAGAACAGATTTGATACAGTAAACACTAAAGACCAAAGACCAGAAGAGCTGTGGGATGACATTAAGAACATCACACAGGAAGAAAACAAAAAGTAATTAAGCCAAGAAAGAAGGAAAAGATCAAAATGGATGTCACAAAAGACAATGAGGAGAGAAGGGGACCGGCGCTTCCCGGACCAGGCAGCTCAGAGTAGACACTGGAGAAGGAGAGAAAGGAATAGTCAGAAACACCACACTAGAAGGCTTGTAAGCCCGTCTTCTGCCTATGACTGATTGAAATACCTAAAATGGGGCTACAGTGTACCCAGTGAACGAGGCTTCTTGCAGAGTCTTTCCAATACATAAAACTATAGGTAGAAACCAGAACCACATCCAGATCTCCAGAGATGAGAAATCTCCACTTGAAAGGATGAGCAGACCAGCTTGGAGCAGCTAGAATAAAAGATACCTCTTGAAAGAAAGACCTGCAGGGAAAATGGAGGCAGATGGACTGTTACTATAAGAACAAACAAATCACTTCCCTAGAAAACATCAAGGCAAGTAGCCAGGTCCTCTCAGCACAAACCCCCTTCCAAGACTAAGACCCAAAGGAAATGCACGCTCTGATTGGTGACCATACACATCACCGATGGGGGGAAGTGGGGTAAAAGCAGCAATGAAGTGGCAAGCTAAGCCCTACATTGTTCAGTGGACTTCTGTGGACCCAGTTGGGGACCTGGTTGGCAAGCAGTGTGAAGAGGCCTGGGGACTCTTGGGCCCAGAGTCAGTGTCGTAGCCACAGAGGACTCGAAAGGAGAGTGGAGCTACCGGCTGATGGGAAGAGAGGACATATACACAGAAGTGCCCACACTTGCAGATGATACCCGGATGACTGGCTGATCAGAGCTCAACCAGGAGAGGAAAGAAGAGGGAGGGAAAAAAAAAAAAGAGTGAGCTGTTACGGTCTGATGAACTTGACCTATACCTATGGAGCAGCGACTCAAAAGAGAGAACAAACCCTCACAGCAAGAAACATTCACACACACACACACACACACACACACACACACAGAGTGGACGAAGAAGGGCAGCTTGGACATTGGATACTCAAATGGGGAGGGGGGGACTACAAAGGCAAGAAGTGACTGGCTTACAAGCTTTCAAGAGGGAACCTGGTGC
>NW_006408678.1:2813161-2831526 GCF_000296735.1 Chrysochloris asiatica | reverse complement strand
ATTGTGTGGATCATGACAAGCTATGGACAACATTGAGAAATATGAGTATTCTGGAACATTTAATTGTGCTCATGAGGAATCTGTGTCTGGACCAAGAGGCAATTGTTAGAACAGAATATGGAAACACTGATGGTTTAAAATAAAGAAAGGTGTGTGACAAGATTGTATTCTTTCATCATACTTATTCAACCTGTGTGCTGAGCAAATAATCCGAGAAGCTGGGTTCTATGAAGAAAAACGTGGCATCAGGATTGGAGGAAGACTCATTGACAACCTGCGATATGCAGATGATACAAACTTGCTTGCTGAAAGTGAAGAGGACTTAAAATACTTACTGATGAAGATCGAAGACCACAGCCTTCAGTATGGATGGCATCTTTATATAAAGAAAACAAAAATCCTTACCACTTGATCAATAAATAACATTCTTATCAATGGAGAAAGAACTTCATTCTTCTTGGATCAACTATCAACACTCATGGAAGCAGCAGTCAAGAAATCAAATGACGTATTTCATTAGACAAATCTGTTGCACAAGAACCTTTTTTATTTACTTATTTTTTAAATGTTTTATTGTGAATTATGTGATAGTTTACATGGGAGAATATTATCTTTACATTCATCCTATCGTATATCGTTTCATTGCCATGGTTACAATCCCCTCTATGCATCATCAACCAACCAAAAGGTATGCTCTGCAAGCCTTCCACCTGGTCATCAGCAGACGAGTCCCTCTCCCTCTCTGGGTCTAGAGTCCCCAGCTGCTCCATCTCTCCACATCATTGTCTCTGCCTCCATCTCTGGCATCATTGCTTCTCTGGGTAGTGTCTCGTACTCCGCTCTTCTAACTTGATAGGTTCCAGGGACCTCCGCTCCTGGACTGCATAATCAATCACCCTCCTCCTTTTGCTACAAAACGTCCACCTTTACACTTCTATCCCTCACAGTCAGTCCTGATAGCAATTATTCACTATTGAGCCAAATGAGTGCTATCCCCATCTCCTTTCATCAGCTCTGCCCAGACAGATTAGATACTACTCAGTAGAGATTCTACCTTCTGCCACACCTTCTGGATCTAGGCTACCTCTTGAAAGCTTGTAGGCCAGTCACTTCTTGCCTTTGTAGCCCCCCTCCTTTAGGTAGCGAATTTCTAAGTTGCCCATCCCTGTCTACTCTGTGTATCGACGGGGTGGGGATGATTCTTGCTGTAAAGATTTGTTCCCTCCTTTGAGCTACTGCATCCATAGGTATAGGTCAATTTCATCAAACTGTATCAGATTACTCTTTTTTTTCCTCTTCTTTCTTCTTCTGGTTGAGCTTTGATCATCCAGTCATTGAACCAGGTGGAGTGGGTATTATTTGCACGTGAGAGTGTTATGCATATGCCCTCTCTTCTTATCACCCTATTAAAGTGTTGAAAAGCAAAGATGTCATCTTGAGGACTAAGGTGCACCTGACCCAAGCCATGATATTTTCAATAACCTATTATGATGTGAAAGCTGGATAGTGAATAAGGAAGACCATACAAGAATTTATGCTTTTGAGTTATGGTGTTGGAGGAGAATATTGAAAGTGCCTTGGGCTATCAAAAGAACCAACAGATCTGTGTTGGAAGAAGTGTAGCCAGAGTGCTTCTTGGATGTCAGGATGGTGAAACTTCATCTCTCATAGTTTGGGCATATTGTCAGGAAGGACCAGTTGCTGAAGAAGGATATCATGTTTGGTATGGTGGAGGGTCAGAGAAAACGAGGAAGAACCCCAGCAAGACAGATTGGCAAAATGGCAGCATCAATGGTCTCAAGTGTGGCAACAATTGTGAGGTTGGCCCAGAACCGGGCAGTGTTGCATTTTGTTGTGCACAGTGTATCTATGAGTCGGTACTGACTCAATGGCACCTAACAACAACAACACGGGCAAAACATTGAATAATGCAGAAATCATGGAAAAATAAAAATGGAAGGAATACACAGAGACATGATACCAAAAAGAAATGGTTGATGAATATTTTATAACAAAAGGAGGAGAGTGGCTGATTTTCAGTCCAGGAGCAGACATCCCTGGAACCATCAAGGAAGAAAAGCGAAGTGCAGGACCCTGTCCAGGGAGGCAGTGACACCAGGAATGGAGGCAGAGATGATGACGTGGAGAAAAGGAGTTGCTGGGGACTCTGGACTCAGGCAGGGATAGGGTCTGTGTGTTTGAGGCTGGGGGGCAGGCATGCAGGGTGTACCCTTTGGTTGTTTGATGATGCATGCAGGGGATTGTAATCATTGCAATTAAACAAAATACAATAGGATGCATGTAAAGATAATGTTCTCCCATGTAAACTAACACATAATTCACAATAAAAAGTTAAAAAAGAAAAGAAAAGAAATGGTCGATATTCAAACATTTTAAAGAAGTAGTATATAGTAAGAGCCAATGATACTGAAGAAAGAAGTCCAAAGTGCATTGAAGGCATAGGCAAAGAAAAGGTGCTGGGAATTGTTGGAAGAAAATTGAAGTATTTCAATAAACTGATGCAGCACTAGAGGCTTCACTCATCTATGCCAAGAAATTTGGAAGACAACTAGTTGGCCTACTGATTGAAAAACATATTTGTACCCATTCCAAAAAGAGATGATCCAACTGAATGTGGAAATCACCAGGCGATATCATTAATATCACATGCTATTAAAATTTTACTAAAAATAATTTAAAAATGGCTGCAATGGTACATTGACAGAGAGCCTAAAGGACCAAGAAAAAAATCCATATAAAAGGAGAAAACTATTAATACTTATAGAAGCAGCAGTCAAGAAATGAAATGAAACAGTGTATTGGGCAAATCTGTTGCACAAAACCTCTTTAAAATTTTCAAGAACAAAGGTGTCAGTTTAGGTTCGCCTGACTCAAGCCATGATATTTTCATTAACCTCATATGCAAGTGAAAGTTGAATAGTGAATAAGAAAGACTATAGAAGAATTGATGAATTTGAGTTATGGTGTCAGAGAAGAATATTAAAAGTACCAAGGACTGTCAGAAGAACAAACCAATCTGTGCTGGAAGAAGTACAGCCATCGTGCTCCTTGGAAGCCAGTATGGCCAGACTTTGTCTCTCAAAGTTTGGACATATTACCAGCAGGGACCAGTCCCTGGTGAAAGATATCATGTTTTGTAAAGTGGAGGTTTGGGGGGGAAAAAAAGAGGAAGGCCACCAATGATATGGATTGGCACAATGGTAGCAGCAATGGGTTTAAAGGTAACAATGATTGTGAGATTTGCACAGGCCTGGGGAGAGTTACCTTCTGTTGTGCTTAGGGGCTCTGTGAGTCAGTACCAACTCAATGACACCTAACAACAACAAAGAGGTCATAGGCTTTCAATTGTGTGAAAAGGCTTGGCAAATCATGCTTGGTAAAGTGGAGGGTCAGTGATGAATTGACACAGTGTCAGCAGCAATGAGTTCAAACATAACAACAATTGTGAAGATGGTGTAAGATCAAGCAATGTTTTGTTCTGTTATGCATAGGACCACTATAGGTCAGAACTGACTCGTTTGTACCAGATAATAGATCATAGGAATTTGATTCAGAAAACCATATGGTTCACCATGCCAGGAATAACAAATTGAAGAGGAATGGTGTTATATCCATGGTCAAAGAGAACATTTCAAAATATATCTTGAGGACTTCCAGCTATGATGGCAGCTGAGGCAGAGTCAGGTAGGACAGGTTTCATGGGGGAAGGACTGAAAACCCAGAGAAGCTGCTTTCATGGAAAAGCACCAGAGTTTTGTCAATTCCCCATACCCACCAGTGGAAAAATCACGGTATAAAGAAAAATACTACGATTTAGGAATCGCTTCAGACATGGGACTCTGCCTGTGGCCACCCCACCCGGGTAGAGTGCAGAGGATGGGACTATAGCCAGACCTGCACAGGGAACCAGAGCTAAAAGTGGTGCAGTGACATTTGCAAAAGGAGGTACGAGGGGGATTCTACACATTTTTTCCCTCCTCTTCCCTGTTGCATCTTCTTTGCCCAGCCCGGATGCCTTCAGGTAGGTGGGAGTGCACCCCCCCAAAAAAAATCCAGCATTGAGCCCACGGTTTTTCCCACTACAGAAAGAAAGAGTCCTATTGGACCCAAGGGCAAATTCTTTGGTGGCTGCTTATGACATCAACCTCTGGGTCACAGCCCTAAAATTTAACTTGTGCAGGACCCTTTACTCCAGCATATCCAGCAAGAAAAAGCAGGACTGTCAGGCCTGACAAACAAACCATATGAACAATCTATAAAACCCCAACATAAAAGGACACAATTATCTCGAGAATTAAGTTGTGCACATGCAGATACCTAACTGACCTTCAGAGACAAAAATAGTAGACAATCTTTCTCCCATTAATTTCTCAATATCTACCAATGCACCTCTATGGTGGTGACTAAAGGAGGGACCTGAGTGAGCGGACACCCCCACCCACTGCTGGAGGCTTCTATGGTGCACACACTGCCTTGTAGCAAGGCAACTGTCCAGTCAGCCACAGTTTTATTTTTGTTTCAAAGTGGTGGTTTTTATCTCTGCTTTTATATTGAATCTGCTTTTGGTCCTTTTGATCACTCATATTTCCTGTAGGTGGGAGCTTTTTCTCCCTACGTTACCCAGGAAGAAATAGCAATCATGGTCATATAACCAAGCTACAAGCATACCCCATAATAGTCCACCATTGAGACAAGAGACAATAACAGCTGCAAAGAATTACATGCAAAAAGGGAAGGCTATCTCCTGATTATATCCATCAGGAGACACCCAGTAGGCTTAATAACACAGCAACAAACATCCATTTAAGTATTAAAAAAAAACCCATATAACTACTGGAAATGACAAACAAAACACAACAAAAGATCTCAAAACATGTCCAAAACAGAAGAGAGTAACTGAGACAAATGAGCTGGAGACAAAGGCTCTCCAGAAGAGGAAGAGCAGGTTTTGGATTTGCCTGAGAAGGAATTCAGAATAATGATAAGAAAACAAATTCAAATGCTCTGAAAAGGGGTGGAGGGAAACAAGAAGTCAGGAAAGTACTACAAGAGTAATTAAACAAGATCAACACAGTACTGGAAACAATTCAAAACCTGCAAAAAGAGGTCCAGTTGAGTAATAATAAAATATCAGGATGGACAATACACTGAAGGGAGAAAGGAGCAGAATTGAAGAGATGGAAGCCAGAACTAGCGAGCTGGAAGACAAATCTCTCAGTACTGCTAAGATAAAAGAGCAAGCAGAAAAAAGGATTAAAAAATCTGAAGAGTGTCTAAGATTCATGCTGGATAACATGAAGAGTAACAACTTAAAAATTATTGGCATTTTGGAACAGGAAGAACCAGAGAAGTCCACAGAGGAGATAGTTGAAGAGCTTCTGGAAGATAATTTCCCTAACATCTTGAAAGATGAGAAGATAAAGATTGAAGAAGCCAAACATACCCCAGGAAGGATAGACCCCAAAAGAAAATCACCAAGACATAATAATCAAGCTCTCTAAAATCAAAGACAAGGAGAGAATCCTAAAAGTGGCCAGGGAAAACAGAAAGGCAAGCAAATCAGATTAAGCTCTGACTTCTCAACAGAAACCATGCAGGCAATAAGGCAATGGGGAGAAATATACAAAACCCTAAAAGAAAAAAAACTGCCAGCCAAGAATGGTCTATCCAACAAAACTGTCAATCAAATATGATGATGCAATCAAAACATTCCAGGATAAACAGAAGCTAAGAGATTATGTCCAAACCAATCCACCACTTCAAAACATCCTAAAGTGAGTTCTTTGGACTGAAAACCAGCAAGAACAGACAACAATCAGAGATTGACAGGTGTAGCAACACCACCTGAAACTCAGACAACAGATAGCAGAGTCCAGAACAGAACAAAACTACAACGAATTCAAAGAACCTAGGAGGTCAACTGGAGATCAAAATAAAATCAATGTGAAAGAAGGGAAAAATGTAGGAATAGAGATCCAGGTCGTGAGGAGGTCAAGTAGATTATAAGACACAATTGATTGTCTTAAATGGAGAGAAAAGTTATTGGACTATAAGGTAACCCCAAAGAAAGTAAATATTCACAACTTACCATGAAAATGAACTTCCAAGCAGAACAAGCAAACATGAAAACTAAGAAGAAACTGACAAGAAATAGCACAAAATACAAACTCAGCACAAGAAAGCATGCAGAACAAAGGAACGAACAGCACTACCAAAAAATTAACACAATGGCAGCAATTAATTCATACCTATCGATAATTACATTGAATGTCAATGGATTGCATTCACCAATGAAGAGACAGAGAGTGGCAGCTTGGATAAGAAAACAAAACCCTTCAATATGCTGCCTGCAAGAGACACACCTTACATACAAAGACAAAAACAGACTAAAAGTTAAAGGATGGAAAAAAATATACCAACCTAACTGCAACAATAAACAAGCAGGAGTGGCAATACTAATCTCTGATAAAGTAAACTTTAAGACAAAAACCAGCATAAGAGATAACCAAGAACACCATCTCATGATCAAAGGGTCAATTGAGCAAGACGACATAACCATAATAAATATCTACACTCCCAATGAAAAAGCACCAAGATATATGAAACCTTAGTAGAATTGAAGAAATAAATAGATAAATCTACAATTATAGTGGAGATTTTAATACATCACTTTCGACAAGGGACAGAACAACCAGAAAGAAACTCAACAAAGTTACAGAGGAACTAAACAGCACAATCAACCAACTTGACCTCATATATGTGTACAGAGCATTCAACCCAACAACAGCACAATATACCTTTTTTTCAGTGCACATGGAACAATCTCCAGAACTGACCTTGTGTTAGGTTACAAAGCAAGCCTCCATAAATTTACAAACATCAAAATACTACAAAGCATCTTTTCAAGATATATCTTGAAATACATTGCTATCTATGATAGGATAATATCAATATTCTTACAAGGAAGACCAGTTAATACAACTATTTTTTTCCCAATTTATGCACCAAACACCAAAGCTAATGTTGAAAAAATTAAAGAATTCTGAATTCTTCAGACTGAAATGGATCAAGCATACAATAAAGACATATTGATAATTACTGGTTATTGAAATGTGAAACTTAAAAACAAAGAGGAAAGATAAATAGTTGGAAAATATGACTTTGGTAATAGAAACTGTGCTGGAGATTGCATGATAGAATTTTGCAAGACTAATGACTTTTTCATTGCAAATACCTTTTTGCATATACATAAACAGGGACTATACATATCATCGCCAGCTGGAATATACAGGAATCAAATCGACTACATCTGTTGGAAGAGATGATGGGAAAAGATTAATATCATTAACCAAAACAACATCAAGGACCAACTGTGGAACAAAACATCAACAGCTCATGAACAACTAAATGTTGAAGCTAAAGAAAATTGAAACAAGTCCAAGAGAGCAAAAATACAACCTTTAGTATGTTGTTTTCATTGTTAAGTGCTGTAAAGTCAATTCCAACTCACAGTGACCCTATATAGGATTTCTGACTAACAGCCAGTGGATTCTAACTGTCAACCTTGTAGTCAAAAGTCCAGTGCTTATCCTACAGCATCATACCAGGACTCTAACCTTGAGTATATCCCACCTGAATTTAGAGACCATTGCAAAAATAGATTTGTTGCATTGAACTCTAATGACTGACCAGATGAGTTGTGAGATGACAGCAAGAACATACATGTAGAAAGCAAAGGTCATTAAAAAGACCAGAGAAAACAGAAAAGACCAAGGTGGATGTCAGAAGAGACTCTGAAACTTGCTCTTGAACATACAGTAGCTAAAACTAATGGGAGGTATGAGGAAATGAAAGCTAAATAGAAAATGCCAAAGGACAACTCAAGAAGACAAAGTAAAGTATTATAATGAAATATGCAAAGACCTGGAGTTAGAAAACTGAAAGGGAAGAATATAGTCAATTTCTCAAACTGAAAGACCTGAAGAATAAATCCAAACCTTAACTTGCAATACTGAAGGATTCTATGGGCAAAATATTGAGTGATTTGGGAAGCATCAATAGAAGATGGAAGGAATACAGCATCACTGTACCAAAAAGTTATAGAACAGTTCAACCATTTCAGGAAGTAGCATATGATTAAGAACCAAGGGTATGGAAGGAAGAAAATCAATCTGCACTGAAGGCATTAGCAAAAAATAAGGCTCCAGGAATAGCAATTGAAATGTTTCAACAAACCAATGTAGTGCTGGAAGAACTTACTAGTCTATGCCAAGATATTTTAAAGGTACCTACCTGCACAACCAATAGGAAGAGATGCATATTTGTGGTCATTGCAAGAAAGGTGACCCTATAGAATGTGGAACTCATTCAACAGTATTATTATTATGACATACAAATAAAATTTCAAAAACAGTTACATCATCAGGAAGCTGCCAGAAATTCAAGCTGGATTCAGAAGAGGATGTGGACTAAGGGATATCCTTGCTGATGTCAGATGGACACCAGACACATCAGAAATAGTTTACTTGTGTTCTATTGACTATGCAAAGGCACTCAACTGTGTGGATCATGACAAACTATAGATAACATTATGAAGAATGGGAATTCCAGAACAACTAATGATGCTCAAGTAAAACCTGTACATAGACCAAGAGGTAGTTAGAACAGTCAAGGGGTTACTCAATGGTATAAACTCAGGAAAGTTGTGTGTCAGAGTTTTATCCCTTCACCATACTTATTCAATTTGTAGCTGAGCAAATAATCCCAAGAAGTTGGACTATATACAGAAGAACATGTCATCAGGATTGGAGGAAGTCTCATTAACAACCTGTGGCATGCAAATGCACAACCTTGGTTGCTTGATGGGAAAATGACTCAAAACACTTATTAATGAAGGTCAAAGACAACAATCTTCAGTGTGGATTCTAATTCATTACAAAGAAAACAAAAGTCCTCACAACTGGGCCAATAAGCAACATCATTATAAATGAAGAAAAGATTGAAATTATCAAGGATTTCACTTGAATCCACAATCAATGCCCTTGGAAGTAGCAGTCAAGAGAAATGAGCAGAAAATGTTTTCTACAATTTTAACAGGAGAAGGATACCTCAGGAGTAGCAGTTATAAAAAGGGTGAGAAACTGGAAAGTGAAATGAGCGGAAAGTATTTATACAAGCGGGTTAGCAGCACTTTTCAACTGGAAGGTATTTATATATGAATAACTCTTAGAGGTAGTGGTCACGAACAGGGACTGTAGAATCAGAAGGGCTCACATCCAAATTTAATCTCCACTGTTCTGCGAACAAGCTGAGTTTGCGTTTTTTCCCAGTTGCCAACAAGTCAGTTCCGACGTATGGTGACCCCATGTGTGTCATAGTATAACTATGCTCCATGGTGTTTTATTTGACTGATGTTTTACATCAACAGGTCCTTCTTTTGAGATGCTTCTGGGTGAACTCAAGCCTCCAACCTTTCAGTTGGCAACCAAGCACACTAAATCATTTGTATCACCCAAGGTCTCCTGGGGCAACCTACCTTCTCTATTTGTTAGCTTCCATTTTAGAAAAATTGGGAAGAGTGCTACCTCACAATAACTATTATACCCATTTTTCAAATGGAAAGCTAACTCAATAAAGCTTATATAACTAGTAAGTGTTGGAGGCAAGCCTGAAATCCACTTTCATACTCCAGAACCCATGTTCTTAATTAACCCTCACCATACTGCCTCCTATCTTAGTAGTGGCATAACTAGCGATCCATTCAGGCATTCTAGTCTTAACCTCAGTCTCTTCCTTGTTGTTGTTGTTGTTAAGTGCTGTCGAGTCGGTCTGATCCATAGCAACCCTGAACAGGGTTTCTGAGGCTATAAATCTTTACGGGAGCAGAAAGCCTCATCTTCCTCCCACGGAGCAGCTAGTAGTTTCAAACTGCTGACCTTGTGGTTTGCAGCCCGATTCATAACCACTACGCTACCAGAGCTCCTTCCTATTCACCTGCATATCTATTCATGGCAAAATCCTGTCAATCTCACTTGGTCAATGTCTTCTACACTCATTCCCTCCCAAACAGACCCTCTGTTTTGGCTTCTTTACTAGTTTTCTGCTTTAAACTCACTTCAGTGGAATTCTCTTGTTCATATCCTTATAAAATCCAAATTTTAAAAACTCTCTCACCTTGTTCAAATTGTTCAATGGCTTCCCATCATCTAAGCAAAAGTTCTCAAGGTTTATTGTACATAAAAGCCCCCTAGCAAACATGTTAACATGAAGATTCTAATTTAAAAGGGTTTCAGGAGATGAGGGGTGTCTCAGGAAGATGCACTGTTAACAACCATCATAGGTAATTGATTCAAGTAATGAGCAGATTTTTGTTATGCAATGTATGGTCCATGGATCACCACAATTAGCATCAATTAGAAGCCTGTTAGAGATTCACTGGCCCTACTGTACAGACTGCATTTTAACAGGATCTCTAGGTTATTCAAGCATCTTTGATAGCATAGTGGGTTATGAGTTGGGCTGCTAACTGCAAGATCAGCAGTTCAAATCTACCAGCTACTCCATGGGGAAAAGATGAGGCTTTTACTCCTGTAAAGATTTACAGCCTGGGCGACCCTACACAGGGTCACTAAGTGTCGGAACTGACTCCATGACACATAACCACCACCATCACCTAGTTCATACACATGCACATTTGAAAGTGTAACCCATACTTTGATGTAAATGATAAGATTCAAGATTTGATGGTTTAGGAATGTGGTCATAACTCAGCATCAATTTTTCTTTTCACCCCTATCTCATAGGCGTCTCCTGACATCTAAGCATGACAAACTGGGGAAACTGAGGCACCAAAGAGGGATAAAACAATGACTTCTTCTTTCTTCCTGTTGGTCGTACTAGAACCTAGCACCATTAACACTACAGGAAACATACCAATTTATTAATACTAGCCTGAATTAAACTATATTGTGAAACAGGATTGCATTCAAATTGTACCTTTCATCAAGGTATGGTTTAACTGGGGTAAAAAAACAATTTTTTTTAAAGAATGAATAGAGGAAAGCTGCTACTATGAGCAGCCTTTTATGAGACGGATACATTTACTCCTTCTAACACTGAGCATTTCGTCATTGAAGCTTACACTGCTTTCAACTGATTCACTGCCTGAAGTCAAATCATGTTCTACATATAGAGCACAGCCCCACTTATTTTTTTTTCAACAAGAGCAAACGTTCACCACAAAGATACAGAACAGTAAATATTGGTTTTCTTGACGGATGGTGTACCTCACGCCACAGGTTGTTCAAGCATCTGCTCATTACCACCCGGTCCTCCCCTTTGTTGGAAAATAATGCCAAGTGGCCTCACGTGCTATCGGCTGCAGATCACAAATACTGAAAAGAAATAAATTTCTCTGAATGAAAAGCACCTTTCTTTGTTATCCAACCCCCTTTTCCCAAGTCATGTTGATTTTGGGCTTGTGCACACTCCCAGCACCTGTACTTTTCAATTGTTTGTTTGCCAAGAGCAGTGTGGTTTTCTTGCTAGGTTTTGAGAACCATTGTAAGTACAGTAGCCAATGGAGGCATACTTTCTTTCTCTCCTAGCAATAGGTAAGGGAAGACTCAGCTTTAGGACACCTAGATGCAACTGTAATCGGAGGACATGGGGAAAAAGGCAAAAGAATTCGAGCACCTATTCCTGAGTTCCTGACAATGAGAAAAGTACAGATCAAAAATAGAGCTTTGGATTTCCTCAACAGCAGAGATGTTTTCTAACTTGGTTTTGCTTAACTGAACATGAAGACCTGCAATAAGATAATGCAATTTCAGAAAATATAAATTCAAATTGTGACTGAGAATAGCCATTTAGAACACAAATTCTAAGATCTAAACATAAATATGGTATGGTGGTAGTGTTCATGTGCTGTGCAGTTGATTCTGACTCATAGCGACCCTGTAAATCATTACAGGAGTAGAAAGCCTCATCTTTCTCCCACGGAGAGCTTGGTGGATTGAAACTGCTGACCTTGTGGTTAGTAGCCCAATGTGTAACACACTACACTACTATGGCTCCTTCTAAATATGGTATAAAATATTATTTCTTTTATATGAAACCTTTCCCACTTGATGGATTACAATCATGTCTTCTGTGAGCTTGGTCATGCCTTTTAATCTGCTAGAGTCAAATGGACTGTTGTCAATTATGATGATCTGACCAAGGTCAGTGATGAAACTGGGTTTGGGAAGAAATGATCTGTAGGACAGTTTTTGTCTCTTCTCATTCCCCTAAGCTAACTTCTAATTCAAAGGGAGTGCTGCAGCCTTCATTACCTCTACCACTGGGAAAGATGTTTCTTATTATTACTTTTGTCTGCCCTGCACACTTTTATTCTGCATTCAGAGTTAAGTATCTGGGGATCCACACATCTCCTTTTATTTCACTTTTATTTGGTAAAGTATAAAGCACACAGACAAATTCTACTTCAATCAGTCTTAAGCATACAATTCAGTAATACTAATAACATTTGCCATACTGTGAAACCCATCCGCACTATCCATTTGAAACAAAAAATTATCACCCCAAACAGAAACCTAGTACCCTCTTCCATCCCCTGGCAACTACTGATAAACTTTTGTCTCTATGCATTTCCTGTTCCAGATATTTCACGTAAGTGAGATCATACTATATTTGTCCTTTTGTATCTGACTTTATTTCACTTAGCATCATGTTTTCAAGGTTCATCTTGCTGTCATCACCAGTATCAGAACTTCATGTTTGTTTGTGGCTGTGTATTATTCCTTTGTAGGTATATATCACATTTGTTTACCCACTTATCTGCTGATGGACATTGTTGATTATTGTAAACAAAACTGAAATTAACATTAATGTACTCTCCCATTCTTGACCCAAAGGGTTTGGGTAAATCATTCCTCCCAACTTTAATACAATAGCTCTCTACTTTCTACTGGAATTCAGAAGTCTGTGGGCACTTCCAAGAGCAAAGTTGGACTGTGGGAGATTATGCAGTCTAGGACTCCATCTTCAGGAAAGTGAGGCAGCACAGGAGGCACTCACTCATCTCTGCCAAGAAATTTGGAAGACAACTGTCTGGCCGACTGATTGTGCCCATTCCAAAGAGAGGTGACCCAACGGAATGCGGAAATCATCGGACAATCTCTTTGATATCTCAAGTGAGCAAAGTTTTGCTAAAGGTAATACAGAAACGGCTGCAATCATACATTGACAGAGAACTTCCAGAGGTTCAAGCTGGATTCAGAAGAGGCCGTGGAACGAGAGATATCATTGCTGATGTCCGATGGATCTTGGCTGAAAGCAGAGAATATCAGAAGGATGTTTACCTGTGCTTTATTGACTATGCAAAGGCTTTTGATTGTGTGGATCATGACAAGCTATGGACAACATTGAGAAGTATGAGTATTCCAGAACACTTAATTATACTTCTAAGGAATCTGTACCTAGATCAAGAAGCAGTTGTTCGAACAGAGCATGGGAACACTGAATGTTTTAAAATTGGGAAAGGTGTGAGACAGGGTTGTATTCTTTCACCATACTTATTCAACCTGTATGCTGAGCAAATAATACGAGAAGCTGGGTTCTATGAAGAAAAACGTGGCATCAGGATTGAAGACTCATTAACAACCTGCGATATGCAGATGATACGACCTTGATCGCTGAGAGTGAAGAGGACTTGAAACATTTACTTATGAAGATTAAAGAGCACAGCCTTCGATATGGATTACATCTAAATGTTAAGAAAACAAAAATCTTCACCACTGGACCAATAAACAACATTCTTATCAAAGGAGAAAAGATTGAAGTTGTCAAGGACTTCATTCTTCTTGGATCAACTATCAACACTCGCAGAAGTAGCAGTCAAGAGATCAGACGACGTATTGCACTGGGCAAATCTGCTGCACAGGAACTTTTTAAAGTGTTGAAGAGTAGAGATGTCAGCTTGAGGACTAGGGTGCACCTGACCCAGACCATTGTGTTTTCAATAGCCTCATATGGATGCGAACGCTGGACAGTGAATAAGGAGGATCGTAGAAGAATTGATGCCTTTGAGTTGTGGTGTTGGAGGAGAGTACTGAAAGTGCCATGGACTGCCAAAAGAACCAATAAATCTGTTTTGGAGGAAGTGCAGCCAGAGTGCTCCTTGGAGGCCAGGATGGCTAAACTTCGTCTCTCCTACTTTGGACATATTGTCCGGAGGAAACAATCGCTGGAGAAGGATGTCATGCTGGGTAGGGTGCAGGGTCAGAGAAAAAGAGGAAGACCCCCAATGAGATGGATCAGCCAGGTGGCATCATTGATGGACTCGGTTGTGGCAGCGGTAGTGAGGTTGGCCCAGGATCGGACATTGTTTCGTTCTGCTGTGCATGGGGTCGCTATGAGTCGGTTCCGACTCGATGGCACCTGACAACAACAAGGACTGCTTCAGCTTTCTTACCAACATAAGACAAGTGTCTGTTGGCTTTGCATTATTTTTCTGGTCCCAGAGTTGAAGCTAGGTGAGTCACAGTCTCTTGCCTTGTCAGCTTAGTGCCCAGAGGTCTGCATTTGTGAGAAGAAGGCTCCAACTGCTGCCTGAGGTCTTGGGACAGACCTCCTGATACAAGAGATTCTTGATAAAAGGGATCACTTCTCTTTGTTGTTGATACTAAGTGCCCATCAAGCCAGTTCTGACTCACAGTGATCATGTATAGGGTTTCCAAGGAGCAGCTGGTGGGTTTAAACTATAAACCTTGTGGTGAGCAGTCCAGTGCTGATCCTACAGCACCACACCAGTACTCAATAAGGTTATTATTGAAGTCTGTTTGGCTTTACTTGTCATCCTTCTCCAACTCAGTTAAAAAAAAAAAAAAAAGAATAAGAAAGAAAGAACTGAAGGAAGAAAATCCCTAGGTAATTTACTTATCGCAAAAATGAAAGAGATGATACTGTTACAGGGCTTATGACTAAAATAAACTGGTACTGAGTTGTTGCTAGTGTATGTGGTGAGCCATACAATAAGGATCTGAAACCAGCTTCCCTGTCACTAGATTAAAATCTCCAGGGAATTACATAAGCACTATCCTGAATTATATACACTCATGAAGCCACTTTTGGTTTCCTGTACAAATTCCATAAATTATAGGCAATGCCAAAGGAAACATCAAAATGTCATTCTTTTGTGTGACCTCACTTATATGAAATATGCAGAGCAGACAAATGTATAAGTATCAAAGTTTAGTAGTGCTTACCAAGAGTGGAGGAGGGGAGGGAAAAATCATTGTTCAGGAAGCACTGAGTTTCTGGTTATAGTGATGGGAAATCTTGCAATAGAGATAGGTGAGGACTGAACAGCATGACTAATGTCATTGGTGTCATTACATTGTACACACGTAAAGATGCTGAAATGGCAAATGCTATGTTATATATTTTTATAACAAAAATGCTGTTACTGCTGATAAGTGCTGTTGAGTGGGTTCCAACTCATAGCAACCCTGTAGAGGTTTTCCTAGGAGCCTCTGACAGGTTTAAATTGCCAACATTTTGGTTAGTATTCCAGTGTTTATCCTACAGCATCACACTAGGACTCCACAACAAAAATACTATCGTGTCAATGTGATGCAGTACAAATTGAAACCTTTCAACAAACTGATGTAGCACTGGAGGCACTCACTCACCAACATCAAGACATTTGGAAGAAAACTATCTGGCCAACTGATTGGAAGAGATCTATATCTGTGCCCATTCCAAAGAGCGATAACTCAACAGAATGCAGAAATCATTGGACAATATCATTAATAGCATATGCAAGTAACATTTTACTCAAGATAATGAGAGGGAACTGCCAGAGATTCAAACCAGATTCAGAAGAGAATATGGAACAAGGACTATCATTGCTGACATCAGATGGATCTTGGCGGAAAGCAGAGTATCAAAAAGATGTTTATTCCTGTGCTTTATTGACTGTGCAAAGGCTTTTGACTATGTAGATCATGACAGGCTATGGACAACATTGTAGAGAATGAATATTCAGGAAAACTTAATTGTGCTAAGGAATCTGTACATAACCAAGAAGCAGTCATTCAAACAGAACAACGGGATGTTGAAAGGTGTGTGCCAGGGTTATATTCTTTCACCATATTCAATCTGTATACTGCGCAAATAATCCAAGAAATTAGATTATATGAGGAATAATGGGACATCAGGATTAAAGATGACTCATTAACAACTGCAATATGCAGATGATACAACCTTGCTTGTTGAAAGTGAAAAGAGTTTAAAACATTTACTGATGAAGATCAAAGACTACAGACTTCAGTATGGGTTGCACCTCAATGTAAAGAAAACAAAAATCCTCACCACTGGACCTATAAATAACATCATGATAAATGGAGAAAAGATTGATGTTGTCAAAGACTTCATTTTGCTTGGGTCCACAATCAACGTTCATGGAAGCAGAAGTCAAGTAATCAAATAATGTATTCCATTAAACAAATCTATACCATAAAACCTCTTTAAGTGTTTAAGAGCAAAGATGTCAGTTTGAGGACTACAGTGCACCTAACCCATGCCATGGTATTTTCAGTAGCTTCATATGCATATGAAACTTGGACAATGAATAAGGAAGAATGTAGAAGAATTGACATATCTGAGATATGTTGTTGAAATGATTATTAAAAGTACCATGGACTGCTAGAAGAACAAACAAATCTATGTTGGAAGAAGTACAACCAGAATGCTTCTTAGAAGCAATAATGGCAAGATACCATCTCTCATTTATTGTTATTGTTGTTGTTAAGTGTAATCGAGTGGGTTCTGATCCATAGGAACCCTGTATAGGGATTCCAAGGAGCAGCTGAAGAGCTTGAATTGCTGACCTTGTGGTTCAAGTAGTCTAGCGCATTAACCCACAGTGCCACATCAGGACTCATACTTCAGACATATTATCAGGAGGGATCAATTTCTGGAGAAGGACATCATACTCAGTAAAGTAGAGGGTCAGCAAAAAAGAGGAAGATCACCACCAGATGGATTGGCACAGTGGCAGAAGCAATGGTCTCAAGCTTAACAACAATTAAGAGGATGGTGCAGGACTGGGCAGTGCATAAGTTCTGTTGTGCAAGAGGTCACAGTGAGTCAGAAACAACTTGATGGTACCTGACAACAACAAACAGAAAGTACATGGGAAATGAATATTATGAAAAATCTATGCATGACTTTTAAAAAGTTCTTGTACCAAAATGAACTCATATTAACTTGCTATAATATGTCTGAACAGGATCTACTTGGAGGCACTAAGAATGATAAGACATCAGTTTGAAAAGAGCTCCTATAAGAGCAACATGAATTCTGCTAAAATTGAAGCAAGAACAAATTTATGGTGAAGCTTGGATTAAAGAATTATAAAATAATTGACTGATGCTTTGTGAAAAGCTTATGGGAACAATGACACAAAGATATCAGCAGTTGATAAATGGTTAGCTCATTTTAAGATGGATAGAGACAATGTTGAAGATTAAGACTGAAGTGACAGACCATCCATATCAGTTTGTGAGGAAGTAATTAACATTGGTGTGTCCTAATTGAAGAAGACTGGTGATTAACAGAGAAAACAATAACCAATGCACTTACATTTCAATTGGTTCAGCTTACAGAATTCTAACTGAAAAGTTGAAGTTATGCAAACTTTCTGCTTGTTTGATGCCAAAACTCTTACGCCAGATCAGTTGTAGACAAGAGAAGATCTTTCAATGGAAATTTTATATGAGTAAAATCAAGATCCTGAAATATTTTTGGAAGAACTGTATACAAGAGATGAAACATAGCTTTACCAGTATGATCCTAAAGACAAAGTGCAAGCAATGGCTACAAAGAGGAAGAAGTTGTCCAGTTGAAGCAAAAGCAGATCAATCAAGAGCAAAGGTCATGGCAACAGTTGTGGGCGATGCTTAAGGCATTTTGCTTGGAAAGTCAAAAAACAATCAAATCCACTTATTATGAGAGTGATTTCAGAAAGTCAGTCAAGGCTGTAGCAGAAAAAAGCATGGGAAATCATCACCAGAGTCCTTCTCTGCGATGACGAAGTTCCTGCTCATCAAACAAGGACAATTTTGCAAGAGTGTCCACAGGAAATCATTGGTCATCTACCTTACAGTCCTGATTCAGCTCCTCCGACTTCTTTTTCTTTCCTAACCTTAAAAAGGAGTCCTGGTATAATGCTGTGGGTTACTGCACTAGACTGCAAAATTGGTTTGATCCAAAAGGGCAAGCTCATCAGCCTCTCCTCAGAAACCCTATACAGTGTCACTATGGGTCGGAACCAACTCGAT
>NW_006408678.1:2786284-2787269 GCF_000296735.1 Chrysochloris asiatica | reverse complement strand
CTAACTAAATAGGGGCAGGGGGTGTTCTTTGCTGGTTGTTGGGTTGCAGGAGGGTGGGGTGAGGGGATAGAGGGGAAGGTGGAGCACAGGTTACGGAATAGACACAGGATAGTTTGGGTGCTGGGTATGGTGGCAATATACAAGAATTGGGAAGGTAATTGAAGAACAAAGCAGATGGGAGAACAATCAGGCAGGTTTGAATGGGCTAAGTGGACAGAGGTAAAGAATGATGTGTGCACAGCCTTGGAACAACAGGGCTCTGGGATACAGAGATTGAGACATGGTTGGAATGGGGAAAAGGGAAGCAATAGTGTTAAGATGTTTGGCTGTCTTTTGAATCTTGGTTTTCCTGGCATAGCATTATAAAATAGACGCTGGAGGGGGAGAGAAACAAATAACCAGAAATATCACCATAGAAAAAGCTTGTAAGTCCATCTTCTGCCTATAACTGATTGGAATACCTAAAATGGGGCAACAACATGCCCAGTGAAGGAGGCTTCCTGCGGAGCCTCTGCATTACATAAAACTAGAGGTGGAAACCTGAACAGCATCCAGAATCTTCTGAGGTGGGAAATTTCCACTTGAAAGGGTGGGCAGACCAGCCTGGAGCAGATAGAAGAACAGAAGATACTTCTTGAAAGAAAGACCGACAGGAAAAATACTAAACAATATAGGCAGACCAACTGATTACTACAAAAACAAGCAAGTAGCTTGCCCAGGAGACATCAAGGCAAGTGGTCGGGTCCCCTCAGCAAACCCTCTTTCAAGACTAAGACTCAATGGGAATACATGCTCTGATTGGTGATCACATTCATCACCAATAAGGGGAAGTGAGGGGAAAACAGTAATGAAGCTGCGTGCTAAGCCCTACAACGTTCAATAGATTCCTGTGAACTTGGGTGAAGACCTGGTTGGCCAGCAGTGTGGCAAGACCTGGGGACTCCTGGGCCCAGAGTCAATGGCATAGCCACAAAGGACTAGAGTG
>NW_006408678.1:2782960-2784749 GCF_000296735.1 Chrysochloris asiatica | reverse complement strand
AACAAAAAACCCAACAACCAAAAAACAGAGGGAATAGAAACAAATGCTGTTGAATGATGATGCATGGAGGAGATTGTAATCATTGCAATGAAACGATGAGTGTAAAACCAATGTTTTCCCATTTAAACTATCAGTCAATTCACAATGAAAACTTTAAAATAAAAAAAAAAGCATTTAACTGTGTGGGTTATAATAAATTACTGTGAAAGTGGGAATTCTAGAACACTTAACTATGCTCATGAGCACCCTGTACATAGACCAAGAGGCAGTCATTTGAACAGAACTGGGGGATAATGAATGGTTTAAAATCAGGAAAGTTGTGTGCTAGGGTTGAATTCTTTCACTATACTTATTTAATCTATGCAGATAACACAACCTTGATTGCTGGAAGTGAAAAGGACTTGAAATACTGATGAATATCAAAGACTTCATTATGGATTGCACTTCAATATAATGAAATCAAAAATCCTCAAAAGTGAATCAATAAATATCATGATAAACAGAGAAAATGTTGAAAGACTTCATTTTGCTTGGATCACAATCAACACTCATGGAATCAACAGTCAAGAAATCAAATGACATATTGCACTGGGCAAATCTGTTGCACAAGACCTCTTTAAAATGTTAAAGAACAAATATATCACTGTGAGGATTAAGGCGCCCCTGACCCAATCCATGGTATTTTCAATAACTTCATGTATGTGAAAGTCTGGACAAAGAATAAGGGAGAATTTAGAAGAAATGATGCATTTAAATAGTGGTATTGGAGAAGAATATTGAAAGTAACATGGAATGGACTGCCAGAAGAACAAAAATATCTGTCTTGAAAGAAGTATACTCAGAATGCTCCTTTGAAGTGAGGATGGTGCGACTTCATCTCTTGTACTTTGGACATGTGGTCAGGAGAGACTAATCATAGGAGAAGGAAATTTTGCTTGGTAAAGGGGAAGGTCAGTGAGAAAGAGGAAGACCCCCAATGAGATGTATTGACACAGTGACAGAACAAATGGGCTCAAACATAACAACTATGAGGTTGGAGTAGAACTATGTAGTGTTTTACTCTCATGTGCATATGGCGCTTTGATTCAGAACCAACTTTAATACAACTAACAACACCACTATCAAATTCTAGCCCATAGTTTTAAGTTCTCACAATTTATTCTAGGTGTATACACACACCCTTACATACATATGCATACAAGCCAAAACAATTGTCTTCACATTGATTTCAACTCATGGCAACTCCATGGATGTCAGAGTAGAACTGTGCTCCATAGGGTTTTCAATGCTTGACCGTTTCAGCGCCTCTGGGTTCATTTGACCCCCAAACATTTCAGCTGGATTTGTACCATTCAGGAACTCCTGCCTGATATAAAGGAGTATTTTTGTATTACAGCAGTGGTTATTCTGACACCATCCTGATGCAAAAGGAAATGGCATATTATGACCCTACAGTCTAGTTTTACTACTGGCTCCAGCACTAATAATCAAGCTTCCTGACCTAAAACAAATTACTGAAGACAAATAGAAATACTGATGCCTTCCCTACCTACTCCACAGCGTTCTTAAGACAGTACTGTTGTTGGTGTTATGAGCCGTGGAGTTGTTTCCAACTCATAGAGACCCTGTACAGAGTTTTCAAGGCTGTAAATCTTTACAGGAACAGAAAGCCTCGTCTTTCTCCCATGGAACAGCTGGTAGTTACAAACTGCTGACCTTGAGGTTCAAAGCCAAATTTGTAACTAACATGCTACCAGAGTGCTCTCTCTCTCTCTCTCTCTCTCTCTCT
>NW_006408678.1:2768007-2781915 GCF_000296735.1 Chrysochloris asiatica | reverse complement strand
ACTCGATGGCACCTGACAACAACAACAACATATGGAACCCAAAAGAACTCATAGAAGTGTGAAGTCCATAGGTAAGACAACATAATCAGGAAAGGCTAGAAGTGGAGAAAGAAAAGTATCAGCCAACACAAAGTTTTTAGAGTCTGCACCTGGCACATGCCCCCTCTTGTAGAAAGGAGGAGAGAGATGGTAGAATAACAGTGACAGTGAAAATAGAGAATGAGGGCCCTTATCCCTCCTGGAGTCCTGGTATAACGCTGCAGGATAAGTACTAAACCCCAAGGTCTGTTTGAACTGCAAGGTCTGTGATTCAAACTCCACAGCCAATCTTTAGAAACCCCATACAGGGTCACTATGAGTTAGATTTGACTTGAAGGCACTGAACAACACTAATTCATTCATTCCTACAGAAAGGCAGCATTCACAGTGGTTCAGAACACAGACTCCACAAATAGATTCACTGAGTTGAAGCTTGGGTCTACGTCTGAGGCAGATTACTTTACCATTCTTTGCCTCAGTTTCCTCTTCTATAAAATGGGGTGATTAATAATCCCTACCTGATTAGGGTGCTAATGCTAAGATGAAGAAACTGAAGATGTCGCTAACTTCTACAGTCTGAACTTGATCAAACATGTAACCAAAAAGCATTGATAATTACTGGTAGTTGGAATGCAAAAGTTGGAAAAAAGAAGGATCAGTTACTAGAAAGTATGACCTTGGTGATAGAAATGATGTTGGAGATTGCATAATAGGATTTTGCAAGACCACAGTTAGTTTTTGAAAATTACCTTTTTCAGCATAAACAGCAACTATACCCGTGGACTTTACCTGATGGAATACCCAAGAAACAAAACACCTACATCTGTGGAAATAGATGACAGAAAAGCTCAGTATTAGCCAGACAAGGCCAGGAGTTGAATGTGGAACAAATGATCAATTGCTCATATGTAAATCAAGTAGAAATTAAAGAAAATAAAATAAGTCCAAAAGAGCCAAAGTACAACCTTGAGTATATCCCACCTGAATTTAGAGACAATTGCAAGAATATAATTGGCACATTGAACACTAAAGACCAAATACCACACAAGGCTATCATACATGAAGAAAGCAAAAGGTTATTGAAAGACAGAAAAGAAAGAGAAAACTAAAATAAATGCCAGAAGAGACTGAAATTTGTTCTTGAACGTACACTTGGTTGTAGTTATTAAGCGTTGTTGAGTCAGTTCTGACTTATAGTAACCCTGGATAGGGTTTCCGAGGTGCAACTGGTAAGTTTGAACTGCCAAACTTTTGGTTCAAACCAACCTTATGGTCAAGTGCTTATCCTAGAGCACTATACCAGTACAGTAGCTAAGGATAATGGATGAAATAATGAAGTAAAAGAGCTAAAGACAAGATTTCAAAGAGAGGCTTCAGAAGATAAAATAAAGTATTATATTGAAATATGCAAAGTCCTGAAGTTAGAAAATCAAAAGGCAAGAATATGCTTGACATTTCTGAAACTGAGAAAAAATTCAAGCCTCAAATTGAAGGATTTTATGGGCAAAATAGACTAAAATGTAACAATTGTGGGAATGGTGTAGGACTGGACAGTATTTTGTTTTGTTATTCATAGCATCACTATGAGTTGGAATTGACTTGCCAGCAACTAACAACAATGTGGGCAAGATAACGAACAACACAGGGAGCATCAAAAGAATATAAAAGTAATATAGAGTTACTGAAGCAAAAATAATCGGTCAAGGTTCAACCATTTCAGAACTAATAATATGCCGGGAAGAAAGAAGTCCAATCTCCACTGTACACATTGCTGAAAAATACGGTTCCAGGAATTGATAGAACATCAACTGAGATATTTCAATAAATAGATCTGAAGTACTCGCTCATCTATGTCAAGAAAATTGGAAGACACATACCTGGCCAACCAATTTCAAGAGATCTGTATTTGTACCCATTTGAAGTAAGGGTGATCGAACAGCATGCAGAAATTATCAAGCAGCATCATTAATATCACATTATTACTGTGTCATGTAAAATATTAGAAAATATTAAATATAATATAAAGTAAAATATTACTGAAGATAATTCAAAAACAGATGCAGCAGTAGATCAGCAAAGAATGCTAGAAGTTCAAGCCAGATTCATAAAGGGACATGGAGTAATGCTGATGTCAGATGAATCTTGGCTGAAATCAGAGAACACCAGAAAAATGTTTCCCTGTTTCATTGACTATGCAAAGGCATTTGATTGTGTGGATCACAACGAATTATGGATAACATTGCAAAGAATGAGAATTCCAGAATGTCTAATTGTGCTCATGTAGAACCTATATATCAATGGTGCCACTAGGACTGGGGACATCCAGCACAGTACTAACTCATGGTACCACCCACCCTGGTAGACAGAGTAGCCCAGCCTGCCCTGCCCCTGTGCAGCCCACAGCATCACCACTCATTGCTGCTTCCAGCCTCTCCCTTCTCCCACTGTCTAAGGCAAAGACGGCAGGGCACTATGTCTGTCCACAGGGGAAGGAATGGTGGTGGTGACAAGTTACTGCAAAGGATTACATATGAAGTGTTGTTGCCGTTGTTAAGTGTCCTCAGGTGGGTTCTCTACATATGGATTACATCTCAGCAAAATGAAAACAAAAATCCTCACAACTGGACCAATAAGCAATATCATGATGGTGGTGGTGGTGGTGGTGTGCCATCGAGCTGATTCTGACTCATAGCAAAACTGTATAGGGTTTCCAAGACTATAAATCTTTGTGGGAGTAGAAAGCCTCCTCCTTCTCCTGGAGAGCAACTGCTAGATTTTAACGAATGACCTTGCCGTTAGCAGCCCAACTCATAATCCACCATGCTACCAAGGCTTCTTAACATGATGATAAGCAGAAAAATTAGAAGTTGTCAAGAATTCATTTCATTCTACTTGGATCCATAATCAACACCCATGATAACAGCAATCAAGAAATCAAACAACATACTGCATTTGGCAAATCTGGTCCAAAAGACCTCTTTGAAGTTTTAAAAAGGAAAGATAGCACTTTGAGGACTAAAGTGAGCCTGACCCAACCCGTGGTATAGTCAGTCTCTTCATATGCATGTGAAAACTAGACAATGAATAAGGAAAACCACAGAACTGATGCCTTTGCTTGATGATGTTGATGAAGGACACTGACTATACCATGAACTGCTGGAAGAATGAACAAATCTGCCTTGGAGAAAGTCTATCTAGACTGCTCCGAAGACTCGAGGATGGCAAGACTGTTCTCACATATTTTGGACATGTCTTCAGGAGGAGCCAGTCCCTGGAGAAAGACATCATGCTTGATAAAGTGGAGGGTCAGTTAAAAAGAGGAAGATCCTTAAGAAGATGGATAGACACAGTGACTGTCACAATGGGCTCAAACCCCAACTGTGAGGATGGTGCAGAGTCAGGCAATGTTTCATTCTAGTATATACATGGTTACTTTAAGTCGGAACCAACTCTTTGTCACCTAGCAACTACAACAACTAATTAGGGTAGTTATGAGAATTAAATTCCCTGGCAGAGTCATCACTGTAGACACATATATTAGAGTCATGACTAGTAGCATCACTACTTACTCTATGGCAAGTTCTTGTTGTTGTTAAGTGCTGTCAAATCAGTTGCAACCCATAGTGACCCTGTATAGGGTTTACAAGGAGCAGCTGGTGAGCTTGAACTACTGACCTTGCAGTTCAAACCGACTTTGCAGTCCAGCGCCTTAATCCACAGAACCACAGCAGTTTAAAAAATGGAATTATGACTGTTTCTATTTCTGATCTTGATGAAAAAAGTGTGATATATTTACACTTTGAATAAACAACTAGAGCAAAAGTGTGCATTTTATAATCTATGTGACTAATTTCATCATGTACTTCAGATTGCTTTTACATTTTAGTAACAAAATGTTATCATGAGCATTAGAAAATCATGTTACACTATTGGAAGGGTACGTTGGGGCTTTGGTGTTTTTACGGAGACTATGTTCATGAAGCTACTAATGGAAATCACTGTTACTTTTAGGTTGGCCTTCAGTGCCTTTGAGTTAGCTCTCATTAAAAACAACCCTAGATGAAGTACAATGAAACACTGACCAGCCCGGCACCACCCCACCATCACAATCATCTTTATTCTTGATTCCATTGTTCCGCCATTGTGTCGGTTCACCTCGAGAAGACTTCTTTTTTGCTGACCTTTGGCTTTACCAAACATGATGTCTTTCACCAGTTACTAGGCCCTCCTGATAAATATCTAAAATAAATGAGACGGAGTCTTGTCATACTTGCTTCTAAGGAGCATTTAGGATGTGCTTCCTCTTAAACATATTTGTTCATTCTTCTGAAAGTCCATAGTGTATTAATACTCTTTACCAACAAAGAAAAGCAATCACTGAGAGCAGAATAATCAGGTCAGTAGCAGGGAAACAGTGCATCTCCCACTCCAAAATCTCTGCTGTCAGTCCCAGCATTTGCTCTGACCTCAGTGATACACACTTGCATACTGTGGAGGAAGGACTGTTACAACAGAGTGTTTATGAGATTACACTGAATGCTGTTACAATATCACGAGATGACATGATATTGTAGTGTGTCCATTTAACAGATGTTTATATTGTGGCTTAGAGGGTGACTAAATTTGCTAGAGGCCAATTAAATGTGGAGGAGTAGGAAGGAGCTACACAGAGAAACCACCTGCGTTTGAAGATGGAGCCCAGAGGACTGATCTGCTGGTTTCTCGGTACTGCACAGAAATCAGTAGCAAGAGGATCCGAAATCCTTAGCTCTTTTTTTCTACTGTTTCCACCATATTTTAAAGATTGGACAATGAGCAACTTAAGATTCAAACTGAAGATTTTCTGCTAAGAGACTGTTTACTTAAACGATGAGTGAATTGGCCAAAATGGCGCCTGTGTCTGTGTATTGGACAGAAAAGCAGATGCAAAGATTACACAGAACTTGGTGATGAAAGAAGGAATAGACCAAGGCCAGTGCTTGGGTACCATGGCCCCACAGAGCACCTACACACTCCTGTAGGCAGTTTACCAGGGCCCTAGTAAGGGGGTGTCGGTGATTTGGAACAGATACAGCTTGCAGCTCTCTTCTTTTTTGATGTTTGCTTTCATTGCTTTATTGGTTCTTTGTGTCTTAACTTCCTTCTTGCATTTATCTTATTTTTGTCTTTGTTACTTTATACTCTGGCAATTTTTTTTGTGCAATCTTTCAATGAAATATTGAACTTGCAGCAATCACTTATTTGATTCTGTGAACACTGATGATTGTTCCTATTTGGGGGGAAAATGCCTTCTCTTATTTTATAGAATCCCCCAGAGGATACTAATTAAAAGTCTTTTTAGAGTGAAAATTTTCTCCTGGCTTCTCAATGATGTTTACTTCCTTAGATGTCTGTTTTTCTAATTGATGAGCTTGGTCCCTCTTTTTTGGGTCCCTAGTTTTCCTCATCTTATGGCAGACCTTGATATTATGAATAAAGGTCTGGTTGGTGGGTTTCTCTGTCTATGAGCAGAGTCTCTTATTACAGAATTCATTACTTCTTCTCAGAGGTAATGAGCTTCGTATAAGCAGTTTCAGCATGGGATTGACTGGCTTCACTTCAGGTATGTGCAAGGACTGTCCGAATCTCTTCTAAATACCAGAAAGAGGGGCTTGATTTTAAAGCACCAGATACCCTAGTAGATGTTCTCATTTTCTTCAAACAAGTCTCAGAAAACAAGTCTTTAAGGAAAAAAAAATTCCTCTCCAGTTTTGCCCTGGAAAGAAATCCCTGTTTTCCAGTACTTCTCATCTACCTCTGGAGATGACGTAACTTCCTTAACTGGGCAGTTAGGGAGAAAGAACTGAGCATGTTTTGCTTATCTCCTCTCTCCTTCTTTGCCTTTGGGATCTATAAACAGTCAGTGGCTTCTGTCTGCTCTCAGACATGAGGAATGTTTATCAGGAAAATAGCCTGTTCCCACAATGGAACCCTATAATTTCTGGTTGTTGTCATGGTCCTTAGGGAGAGTCCACCCTTCTGGAGATCAGACAGAAAGCCCATTTCTGCCTCACATCTCAATTGCATTCTTGATCTATCTGATATTTTTACCTGCATCAGAACCAAGATGAGCATGCATCTAGGTCATAGTGTTTTATTCTCTGTTTTCTACTCAGCATGTGGGGAAAAAACTTCCAATTGGGTAAATACATATCAGGGATAGGCAGTTCCTAGTAGAAATTGAAGGGGGCTGTGGTGCCTTGAATTTACTTGATATTACTTTTCTATCCAAACTCTTCTTAATTCCCACCTAGGGATTGGGTGGGACACCATGCAAATCAGGCATGCATGACTCTAAGGCTGAGATTGGTTAGTTTTACCCTCCAGTTAGGTTTAAAAAGAGCTATCTCAATAGCAGAGATGGAAGATCCCAGGACCATCAAGAAGGAAGAGCATGAATGAAGCATGAGATCCCTACCTAGAGAACCAGCAAAGGCAGAAGCAACAGCAAAGCAGTGGCATGAAGAGACAGCAGCTTCAGGCTTTACACCCATTGACTGAGCAAATCTGAGTACCTACAGGTAGGAGACTGACTTGCAGAATGTGCCCTTTGGGCATTCACAGGCTGGCTAAAAGAATTTCATAACACTTGCCAAAGCAGGGCAGAGGCCAAAGGACAACATGGCTGAGAAGCAGAAGACAAGAGTGAGGCATGCCTGCAGTGTGGCAGACAAGAGGCTTTCCTGTCTGGAGAACTGCTGTATTCTGAGTTGGTTTTGATCATGAATTTTACCCTGTTGATGTCCCTAATAAACCTTATAATCATGAGTATTATTATGAGTTCTATGTGCCCATTGCAATGGATTGTTGAACCCAGATGTGAAGCAGAGAGTGCTGTAGGAGGGATGGTTGGTGTCAGAATAGGTTAAAGAAGGTTGTAGGGTAGAAGCATGACTGACCTCCGCTTCATAGGAATCGGCTTTGGGCAGATTTTGAGCATGATTCTCTTTACCCCTTGGGAAGTCAGGAGAAGTCAGCCATAGTTTCCACATGGTTTTGGCAGGGGTAGAAGTTTCATTGTGTCTCCAGCCTCAAAACAAACGTCTTTGCTTCTTTATCCTATAGAGGAAACTTGGATGCTGTCAATTTCCCAAACTTCACCAGCTAGGGCCCATATCCTCTGCAATTTGAAAATGGCAAAGTCTTCTCTGCCACTCCCTAAAGTGACTATGTGGAGTTAAGCTACTCAAAGATTTAGTTACATCCTCCCTCCAGTCTGTGGACTGCTCTCCCCTAAAAGTCTTATAGTTATTGTGTGTCATTGAATCGGTTCCAATTTATAGCAACTCTGTACAGGGTTTCTGAGACTGTAAGTCTTTGTTGTTGTTGTTGCTAAGTGCCATGGAGTTGGTTCTGACTCTTAGCGACCCTGTATAGGGTTTCCAAGGCTTTTAAATCTTTGAGGGAGTAGAAAGCCTCATCTTCCTCTCACAAAGCAGTTGATGGATTCAAACTGCTGACCTTGCAGTTAGCAATCTAACATGGATCCCACTACACTACCAGAGCTCACAAAGTTCTTATTGTTGTTGTTGTTAAGTGTCATCAAGTTGGTTCCACCTCATAAGTACCCTGTATAGGGTTAAACCTCTGGCAGCTTCCTGCCAATGTATTGTTGTAGCCATTTTTTAATTATTATTAGCAAAATTTTATTTGCATGTGATAATAATGATATTTTCTGATGATTTCCACATTCCATTGGGTCATTTCTTCTGGAATGGGTACAAATACCAATCTCTTCCAATCATTTGGCTAGGTAGCTGTCTTCCAAATTTCTTGGCATAGATGAGTGAGTGTCTCATGAATTTATTGAAAGATATCAATTTGTATTCCATCAATTCCTGGAGCCTTGTTCTTTACCAATGCCTTCAAGGAACCTTGAGCGTCTTCCTTCAGTATCATTGACTCTTGATCATGTGCCACCTCTTGAAATGGTTGACCATCGACCATTTGGTTTTGGTACAGTGACTCTGTATTCCTTCCATCTTCTTTTGATTTAGTTTTGATTAGTTTCTGCATCAACTAATATTTTTCTCATAAATTCCTTCACTATTTCAAGTTGAGGGTTACATTTTTCTTCAGTTCTTTCATCCTGAAAAATGCTGAGCATGTTCTTTCCTTTTGATTTTATAACTCCAGTTCTTTGCATATTTCCATATAATACTTGGCACTGTCTTCTTGAGCTGTCCTTTGAAATTTTCTCTTCAGTTCTTTTACCTCCTCATTTCTTCTTTCATTTTAGCATCTTTAAGCTGGAAAGCAAGCTTCAGAGTCTCTTCTAATACCCGTTTTGGTCCTTTATTTCTTTCTTGTCTTTTTAATGACCTTTTGCTTTCTTCTTGTGTGATGTTCTTGCTGTCATCCCACAACTCTTCTGGTCTTCAGTCATTAGTGTCTAATGCATTAAATCTGTTCTTGAGATGGTCTCTAAATTCAAATGGGATAAGTTCAAAGTCATTTTTAGACTCTCCTGGACTTGTTTCAATTTTCTTCAGCTTCAGCCTGCTTTTGCATATGAACCATTAATAGTCTTTTCTACAGTCTGCTCTTAGCCTTATTTTGCCTGATGATATTGTGTTTCTTCATCATCTTTCCCCACAGATGTAGTCATTTTGATTTCTGTGCATCTCATCCTAGTGAGATCCATGTGTTTAAAAAGGTATTTTCAAAAAATAAAATAAAATGGTGTTTTCAATGAGTAAGTCATTGGCCTTGCTCAATTTCATGAATCTAGCAGGATTTATATCTCCAAAGTCATATATATTTTTTAAAAAACTACTGACTCTTCCTCTTCGTTTCCAACCTTTGCATTCCAGTCATCTATAATTATCAATACATCTTGATTGCCTGTTTGATCAATTTCACACTGAAAAATTGGTTGTTGTTATAGTTGTTGCCAACGGTCATGGAGTCAGTTCCAACTCACAGCAACCCTGTATAGAGTTTCCAACTGTCAACCAGGTGGTTCAAACTGACCTTGCAGTCTAGTCCTTATCCTACAGTACCACAACCAAGAAGTTGGGAGAATTCTTCAATTTCATTATTACTGGATTTAGTGGTTGGGGCATAGATCTGAATAATAGTGGTATTAAATGGGCTTTCTTGTAGACATATGGACATTATCCTCTCACATACAGCATTGTACTTCAAAATAGATTTTGAAATATTCTTTTTGATGATGAATGCAACACCGTTCCTTTTCAATTTGCCATTCCCAGCATCGTAAACCATGTGATTGTCGGATTCAAAATGGCCAATACCAGTCCATTTCAGCTCACTAATACCTAGGATACCGATGTTTATGTGTTCCATTTCATTTTTTACAACTTCCAGTTTTCTTAGATTCATACTTCCTACATTACATGTTCCAATTATTAATGGATATTTACAGCTGTTTATCTGCATTTTGAGTTGTACCCCATCAGCAAATGAAAGTCCAGAAAGCTTTACTGCACACCATCAAGGTCAACTCTACTTTGAGGCAGCAGCTCTTCCCTACCGTATTTTGAGTGCCTTCCAACCTCAGGGGCTCATCTTCCAGCACTATATCTGACAATATTCTGGTGTTATTCACAAGGTTTTCATTTCCACTATATTTGATAATGTTCTGATGATCTTCATAAGGTTTTCAGTGACTAAACATTCAGAAGTAGTCTGCCTCACCTTCTTCCTAATTGATCTTAGTCTAAAAGCTTCACTGAAATCTGTCCACCATGGGTGACCCTGATGGTACTTTAAAAACTGATGGCATAGCTTCTAGCATCAGAGCAACATGCAATTCACCACAGTATGACAAACTGACAGATACATGTTTTGGGAGGACATAATTCAATATGATGCTGTAAGATAAGCACTGGACTGCAAACCAAAAGGTTGGTAGTCCAAATCTACCAGCTTCTTCTTGGAAATCCTATAAGGTCTCTAAGATTCAGAGCCAACTTGATGGCACCTAACAACAACAACAATTCAATCCATAAAAGTAATTCTAGTTTATAGACTGTGATTACTTTGTGATAGAGTCACAAAGAATACTGCAATGAATAAGCATTGTACAAATATCTCTTCACGTGTGAACAAGTGCAGACGTGTCTTGGCAAACATTGATTTGTTCCTATCTGTATCAGCTTCATAAAATATAAATAACAACTTTTGAAGTCCTTGAGTGGTGCAAAGAGTTAAACATTTAGTAGTTAACCAAAAAGCTGATGGTTCCATCTAGGAACATCTTAGAAGAAAATCCTAGTGATCTACTTCCACGATATCACAGCCATAAGTCATGCCCAAGACATAGGGTTCTGTCTGTGTTGTAGGACTTAACCTTGGCTTAACCACACTTAAACCCAACTTTCCTCATCTATAACATAAAGAAGTCTTTCCAAGAGCAATTATAAAGATTAAAGAAATATAATATCAAAAAAAGTCCAATCAAACAATAGTTTAGCTTGATTAATAAAGAATGTCTGCCTGGAATATTGTGCTATGTTAAGAACTATCCTAGTGTGGTACTATGGGCTAATGCAGCAGACTGCAAAGTCACTTGAACTGCTAGGTGGGTAGTTCAAGCTCACCACCTGCTCCTTGGAAACTCTATACAGGGCACTATGGATCAGAATTGACTCAATGGCACTTAACAACAACAACAACAACATATAAAATAGGAGTTCTGGTGTGGTGCTGTGGGTTAATACGCTGGGCTGCAATGTTGATTTGAACCACAAGGTTGGCAGTTCACACTCACCAGACACTCCTCAGAAACTCTATACAGGGTCACTATGGTTGGAACCAACTCAGCAGCACATAACAACAACAATATAGGATAACATTTACGAGAGCAATTGGAAAGGTTAAACAGGGAGTTTAGAAGGCAGTGACTTTGCATTAGCAAGGTAAGAACAATTCAGAAAAAGAGGGTTAGAACGGTTATAAAACTTGGAAAATACAGCCACTGTCACCAAATTGTTTATGTAGAAAGTGAGTTGGTGTATTTTGTGCTGTGTATTTTTTCAACGGCATCAAAATAAAATAAAATACTTTTTAAAGGTGTCCATCCCAGGGCAATGTAAGTTATTATTGAGATAAAAGCAGGCATCTATGTAAATTGTTTGAATAAGCGGATGCCAGATGCTGAGACAACTTCATGGACAGTGAAAATCACCAATGCGGCAATGTGGAAGCACTGTTCCCACCTCTAGAGGGCGTCTTCATGAGCCAGTGCATTGGATGACATTTAAAGCACTATTAAGGACATTGTCATTGTCCTTCATTTTCCTATGGCAACTTCAAAAATTAACAGATACATATCTTCTTGCCTTTAAAAAAAAGAACAGCATTACAGCTAGGTAAGCACACTAAACCTTGAGGAACTTAAACATCATCAAAACCAACAGTAATTTACAAAACATTTGCTTCCATGTAGGATTGATGTAGGAGATGCATTTTCAAAGAACAGTGTGGTTCTTCAATCTAGGAGATACAAAGGAGCAATTAAATGTACTGGACAGACTTCAGAGTGTAAAGCCCAGCATTCCTTCATTCATTCAATCAATCCAATATGTGGGGTTTGTGCCAGGCACTCTGCTAAACTGTAACTTAAAAAATCTCCAGCACTACCATCTAAAAGGTGTTTAACCTTATTAAATGATTTAGCTTCTTTTTGTCTAGAGTAGAGTTCCAAGTCTGTGAGTTCTTTATAAAGATGACACACACAAATTGTACAGCGATATTTAGTAGACATTGCCGCCCTACTCCTAAATAACTAAAGGCTAATGATTCAAGAAAGGTCATGTGTCTATATTAGCACACTCACATTCATGCATCAAATAAAGCAATATGCAATAGAAGTAAAAAAGGGCAGAATCATCACATCAACATCAAGGCAGGAAATTTAACAGCATAGTGAACAAGGCCAGAACCTAGAACACGTAGTTATTCAAACATGTCTGTTGTTGGGATGCATTTAATCAAGAATTCAAGTAATTACAGCCTCACACTTGGCAGGAGATAGAACTGTACATAGGAAAGAGCCCAGTCACAGAAAAGAGTCGAGTTCAAGTCCAGAGAGTCTGCTCAGCTAGTTGTGTTTTCTTGGGCAAGTCATTATCTTCTCTAGTTACAGTCTCCTTATTTGGGAAGCCAGAGGGTTGAGATATATCCTGCCTAAAATGTCACTAATTCCAGGTAAAAATGTTTATCAGTGTCTCAGCCTGCCACTTTACAGTTTACATTTGCTCCATTTGAAATTGAACTACACAGTTTTTTCCAATATCCAGAGGTGAGCTTTACCAGTAGAATCCTGACATATTTTTTTTTTTCTCTATGATGTATAGACCAGTAACTTAGGAAACACTTTGCATTTATAAAAAAAAAAAACAAAAACTTTTTAATCTAACAACTAAAAATTAACCAGTCACTTCATGTTTTTAGCAAACATACTTACCATTGTGTGGACTTTATTGTCCCCTGTGGTGAATAGAAGCCTTTAAAAATGTGTACGCCTATAACTGAATACCGTGTCAAATCTATTGGCAGTGCATGTTTGAACACCTGCATCTCATCACCAGCCCTTCATAATATTGTTAAACAATAATTATACTTAAGATGAGTAATGTATCCAAATATATTCTTCCTTGAGATGTACTCGTTCTTGTGTTATAAGTAACCCATTAATAGAATATGAAAGCTACTCAGGTAAAATGGGATTCATAAGCACATCTATGTATTTATTAAAGCTATATTCAGTATAGTTTTGCAAGGATCATAATATACTCCATTGATGTCATCTTTTGTGTCAGAAAATCATCACCTTGCTTTTCTTTGGAGAATGAACAATTTTATCAGTTTTGCTTACCAGACTTCTAAATTGCACTCACTTAATCAGATTTAGAAGTTCTGGTGTGGCTCTGTAGGATAAGCACTAAACCCTATGGTCAGTTTGAACTGCAAGGTCGGTGCTCCTTGGAAACCCTATGCAGGGTCGGCATGAGTTGGAACTGACTTAATGGGACTTAATGGCCACAATAACAACTTCATGAAGTGAACCAGCTTTGAAGTGGATTGAACAACCACACAACTCCTGGAATGTTGACTGATTTCATGTTTTAGACCTCAGGGGGCCTTCTGAGACCCACTGGTTTCCCAGGTCCCACACCTGCAGATCCTGGTCTTCTTCCACATCCAAGAAGCCTGACAGGGCTGTTACAATTTAAATACAATTGCTGTTGAAGACAGTTTGGAGCATAAGTCATATGTTCCAGCAACCCCTCTCCTATGTAGCCAAGAGATTTAAAAGCAGTGATGCAAATAGATACATGTATCCAGTGTTCATTGCAGTTCTGTTGCCAATAGACAAAAGGTGTACACCAACAAAGTATCTATCAACAAATGCATGATTTAACAAAACATGGCACATTCATACCAGGGAATGTTACTTAGCTAAAAAGAGAAATGGAGTCCTGATGTGGCCTTGGGGTTTAACGTGCTGGACTGAAAAGTCACTTTGAACAGTAAGGTCGGCAGTTCAAACTCACCAGCTGCTCCTCAGAAACCCTCCACAGGGACACTATTGGTCGGGACCAACTCGACTGTACTTAACAGCAACAACAACATGAAAAGAAATGGGTAATCAGAAGTCAACTACAGGAAGATTTTTTTTTTTAATTTTTATATATAAAAAACAGCTAGTGTAAAATGCTACAATTTGAAGAACTTGACCTATACTTATGGATGTTATTGTTGTTGTTAGATGCCATCAAGTTGGTACCAACTCATAGCGACCCTATGCATAACAGAACAAAACACTGCCTGGTCCTGGGCCAACCTCACAATTGTTGCCAC
>NW_006408678.1:2762253-2764365 GCF_000296735.1 Chrysochloris asiatica | reverse complement strand
GGGAGCAGCTGAGGATGCTAGCCTCATGGAAAGAGAGGTACTTTTGTTGTTGTTGTTTTCATGGACAAATCAATGCATGAGGGAACTTTAATGGAAGCGGGGGGTGGGGGTGGGGATGTGGTAAAAGAACAATGCCTAAGAGTTCTGTTCTGGGCAGTTTTGTCTTGTACAAGTAGAATGAAGTCACCAAATCCAAGTTTTATAAAGTTGGATACAATTTCTGGCATCATTCCAACCCTTGCACTTTAATCTGAAGACAAAAGTGAAATAACTGTCTCAAGGTCACAGTATTGAAAACAAAGCTGCAGTGAAATCCCTGGTATCCAACTCCCAGACCAGATCTCCCTCTACCACAGCAGGTTTGAAAAATAAGAAAGTCTGAAGGGTGATTTTTCCATAAATGACATCAATTTTTTTTAAACTAGGCATATTTTGAGGGACTGAGAGCTGGCAGCCAGGTTTACAGAATGGTCCCTTTGGTTGTTTAAATTATTATATATTTATGAATGTTTTTATGTTCATCCTTCCCTGCACCCCCCCAAAAAAACAGCAGAAATGGAAGCAAGTATTGTTGAATGATGATGTTCTACCATGTAAATGATCACTCAGTTCACAATAAGAATTTTAAAAAAAGAACACTATATATTTACTAAAGTGTTACAATATTAAAACATTAGTAGGAAAGTTAGAAAGAAAGAAAGAAAGAAATAGAGTCCTGATCCATGCTACAACTTGGATAAACCTTGAAGTCAATCACAAAACAGCAAATATTGTATGAGCTCATTTATATGAAATTTCTAAAATAGGCAAATTATAGAGACCAAAGTTTATTAGTGGCTACCAGGGAAGGGAAGGAGGTGAAAAGGGACGAGTGTGCTATAGGAGGCAGTAAGTTTCTGTTGATGGTGATGTAAAATTTGGCAGTGGATATTGGTAACGATTGCACAACATAACTAATGTAATTGCTGGTTGTCACTAAGTGGTGCATCATGTGACAAATGTTGAATTGTGTTTCATTTTTATAACAATAATAAAAAATGAAAACCTAAGTTTTATCTGGCCACGCACATTCCTCCACTTGCTTCACATCTCCTTGAGAGTACAATCCCCAGTGCTTTTCTCTTAGGTTGAACAGGAACTAAGATCCCTATAACCAGTTTGACCAATACGGGGCATTGGTGAGGGTGAATTAGGGCAGACGGAATCATTATTCTGCAGCAACAGATAGAAGCCTGCACTATGCTAGGCAAATGGGCTTCTGGTGTGTCACTGTAGGATCAGCACTGGACTGTGAACCATAAAGTCAGTAGTTCAAACCCACTAGTTGATATTTGGAAACCTTATACAGGGTTTCTAAGAGTTGGAACCCACTGGGTAGCATATAACAACATTCTAGGCAAATAGTGATGTGACCATTATTTCTCTTTGTCTACTACTCTCACCCTTGTTCACTCCACTCCAGTCTCTTTGCTGTTCCTTCAAACCCTAGGCCAACTAGTCCCTCAGGATCTTTGCTGTACTCGCTACTGGGAATACTCTTCCTCCAGATAGCTACATGGCTCGATCCTTTATCTCCTTCATCTCTTAACTAAATATAAGCCTTTAATGAACACCATATTTTAAAAGGCATGCACACATACATACACACACATATCCCATTCGGATGTTTTCTCACTATTGTTCTTAGTTGCCATAAAGTTGATCTATGGTGATTCCCTGTATTAACATAGAATTTTCCACAGGATTTTCATGGCTATAATCATAACAGAAGCAGATAACCAATTCCTCTGCAATACTACTGTGTAGATTTGAATTGCCAAGCAATGAGTTATCAGTCAAGCATAAACCACTTGAGCAACCCAGGGACTTTTGAGCTTCAATATATTCTACTTATTTATTTTGTGTATTGTCTTCTCACGGCCTCAAAGAGGAAGAACATATAGGTTAAGCCATGTTCCACTAATCTAGCCCTGCACTAGGACTTGAGGTTAGACCAGCCTGAAGAACAGACCCCTTCCATCCACAGTAGTCATTTTTTCTCTAATTTGTACAGTTGCATCAACTCTGATTCACTGTGCTTCAAAGGGTTTTCAATAGTTAAATTTTCAGGGC
>NW_006408678.1:2757754-2760596 GCF_000296735.1 Chrysochloris asiatica | reverse complement strand
ATTTCTATTCTTGAATTCTACTACTTCCGGTCACCATATACAGCAGGCAGTAATTGAGGGGTATCCTGCTCTTATATTTAGGAAGGAGGAGACTATGAAAGATAAAACAATTCACCCACCCCTGCATTGTGCTCTGCACTTTCTAATTCCATCAGTGTAAATGGGGATATTGTTAGTCCCTTCGTGGTAAATAGGAAGGAAATGAAGACAATTAGAGCCCTTAAAATGTACATTTCAGTGGTGTTTGAAAAGGTTCTTTTTTTCCCCAACCGTGCTTATTTAACCAAAGCACTGATAGGAGGACATCTGAGAGACTACCTCAGCTCCATGACAACTGAGCAGGCCATCCATGGCGACCACCTCCACATACACACTGAAGTCACTGACAGAGATGCATATGCACATTGCAGGGAAGATCATTCCCTTGGCTCTCATCAAGAGGACAGCACTAACAACCAATGAGAAAAAAGGTGTTGTTGTGCCATGTACAGCCACTGTGAGGGCAGCTCACACAGTGTGATTTGTATCCTTGCTCATCAGATGAATGATGCATATCTGTGTGTGTAAAGGATAAAGATGTTTCAGGTGATACAAGTGACTCTCAAACAAGCAACCAAGTTCTAAAGGAAATGTCTTTTTGCATCCTTGTTTTTAATTTTTTAAATAAAATCTTTTGCCAGTTATAAAGTCAAAAAAAAAAAAAAGAAGGAATAAATGTATCAAGCAATTGAACCCCAAGTGATGGCAGTATTGAAGCAACTCTACTCACGTTTGGACTGAGGATTGTTCGCTCCAACAGGGTGGCACTTCTCACAATGGGAACATAACAAGAGGAGTTCTGAAAGATTTTTAATGAGGCATTTAGTATCATTTCAAAAATCCTCACAAAGATAGACTTCGGTCCCTGGGATGATTTTAAGGCAGATTAGAAGCTAATTTATTCAAACAATGATTGTTCATTTATTGGACACCTGATACTATCAAAAGCACTGTCATAGGTGCTAAGGGAACAATGGTGAATCTAAATAGACACAGAATCCGTCAGAAGACACAGATAATAACTAAAGAATCATGCAATTAAAAGTAAAATTTCAACTGCAATGTTTTAAAAGAGAGAGGCAAAGTATTTGTGGAGCATTATGGCGCCATAGGATAAGCACTAGACCTTAAGGTCAGTTTGATCCACAAGGTCAGAGGTTCAAACTCACCAGCCACTCTTCAGAAACCCTAGACAGGGTCGCTATGAGTTGGAACCAGCTTGATGACACTTAGCAACAACAAGAAGACTGAACAGAACTAAAATACATCTTTTGATGTATCTCTTTGAAGCACTTTGCATTTAAGTACCAGCGCCTGTTGCCAGGAAACGGATTCCAATTCATGACAACCCCATGTGTGTCACAGTAGAACTGTGTTCCATAAGGGTTTTCAGTGGCTGCATTTTTTGGAAGTAGTTCTCTAGACATTTCTTCCACGGTACCTCTGACTGGACGCAAGCCTCCAAACTTTCAGTGATCAGCAGAGTAACTGAACCATTTGCACCCCCCAGGGACTCCTCCCCTTGAGTAGATGAATTATATGATCTTTGTCTCACTGATGCTGAGCTTGACCACTTGACTTTCTTTGACCAATGATATTTTAGAGCACATGGTATAAACAGAAGCTTTAAATATAAATGTGGGGCTTGGATTGTCCTCTTGTTTTCTGCCGTTGTTGTTGTAGTTATGTGCCGTGGAGTCAGTTCCAATGCATAACGACCCTGTACAAGATTCCCAAGGCTATAAATCTTTATGGGAACAGAAAGCCTCATCTTTCTCCCGAGGAACAGCTGGTAGTTTAAAACTGCTGACCCTGAGATTAGCAGCCCGATTTGTAACAACTACACTACCAGAGCTCCTTTGTTTTCATTTCCTAGGTAGTCATGGGTAGCATATTAGGCGACCAATCACAGGGTCAACTGTTGGAATCCACCCACCACTCCATGGAAGAGAGATGAAGCTTTCTGCTTCCATAAAGATTCACAGCCTCATAAACCCTATACAAGGTCACTAAGTATCAGAACCAACTAGACAAGCACATAGCAGCAACAGCAAGAGGGAGCCCACTGGTCCCAAAATGATGACATGAATGTAATAAGCTTGAAAGGAATCCACAGCCTGGAATCAACCCCACTGGAGCTAGGCAGAGTAATAGCCAATCTGTGTATGTATGAGCAGGAACAGGAAATAAATGCTACTTGTTACAAGCCACTGCATTTTGGAGTTGTTTGTTATGTAGCATGATCATATCAGAGAACTAACTAATACAAATAAACACAGAAAACAAATCCCTGAGGTTGTGATCATTATTTGTTGTTGTTGTTATTTGCCGTGGAGTCAGTTCTGATTCATAGCCACACTATACAGGGCTTCCGAGCCTGTAAATCTTTACGAGAGCAGAAAGGCTCATCTTTCTCCCATGGAACAGCTGGTGGTTTCAAACTGCTGACCGTCCGTGAGATTAGCAGCCTGATTCATAACCACTACCAGAGTTCCTTGTGATCATTTAAAATTTCATTTACCTTAACAGGATTTATTCTCATACTTCTTATTTTCAATTCAATGTTTCTTATTTAATCCATTAGTCACAATATCCGGAATTAAATAGCTTGACTTTCAGTTGGTCAATATTTGATGGCAAATTCTGAACTGAGAGTAAAATTTCCAACCATGTGATTGAGCTTCCTACTTTTCCTTTCTGCAATATAAAAAAGATGGCCCAAATCAGTCCGTCACAAAAGGAGAAATACTGCATAGGACCACTATTGTAAAAGACTAAGAAAAAAAGAACCCATACTAAAAGG
>NW_006408678.1:2743302-2756577 GCF_000296735.1 Chrysochloris asiatica | reverse complement strand
GTAATCATTACAATGAAACAATGGTGTAATGCCGATGTTCTCCCATGTTATCGCTCAGGTCACAATAAAAACTTAAAAGAAAAAAAAAAAAAAAAGATAGTACAAGGCAGTTATTCACTTAAAAGTAAAGAGTTTCCTAAATATTACATGCTTTACTTGAAAATAAAGTTCTAGCCTTCAAGCATGCTAACAGGAGTTCTGGTGTGACTCTGTAAGTTCAGCACTAGACTGCTAACCACAGGTCTGCTGTTCAAACCCACCAGACACTCCTCAGAAACCCTATACAGGGTCATTGTGAGTTAAAAAGACTCAATGGCACTTAACAACAACAACAACAGAAAACCAACAAGCCCTAATGGCACTGTGACTTAAGCATTGGGCTGCAAACCACAAGGTCAACAGTTCAAAGACTGTGTTCTCCAATAAAGATTTACAGTCTCAGAAATCCTAAGGAGTAGTACTGCTATGTCCTGTATAGGGTCTCTATGAGTTGGAATCCATTCAGTGATTTCATTCAGATTTTAATAGAGAATATCTATTTTCAGATTTTAATAGAGAATATCTATCTTACATATATCCACGTAAGATAATTTCTTTAAATACATATAAATCTACGTTTATATAATTTGTATGATGGACTCCTGGTGTGGTGCCGTGGGCTAATGCATCAGACTGCAAAGTCGTTTGAATTGCAAGGTTTGTGGTTCAAGCTCACCAGCTGCTCCTCAGAAACCCTAGACAGGGTCGCTATGGATCAGAATTGACTCGATGGCACTTAACAACAACAACAACAGGATGTTATTATTGTTTTTAACTGTCATGGAGTTGGTGCTGACTCATATCAATCCTACATAGGGTTTCCAAGGCTGTAAATCTTTAGGGGAGCAGAAAGCCTCATTTTTCACCTGAATCACTTGTATGTTTTTGTCACTTGTATAGCTGTATCATCATCTAGGAGTCTCTGGGTGGTGCAAACAGTTAAGCATTCAGCCACTAACCTAAAGGTTGGCAGTTCAAACTCACCCCAAGGTACCTCAGAGATAAGGTCAAAAAACTCATTTGTAAAAGGAGCACATTCTACTGTGCAACACATGGGCTTGCGTGAGTCTAAATCAACTCAACAGTACTAGTTTGGGTTTTCTAGTGTTGTGATTGAATATGCATTTTTCACCTTTTTGTGGAAACAAGCAGATTCATGATCTGCACCAGAGGGAAATTTCTGTATTGAAATTCTAAAACTACCATTTGTCTGTCAGTTTGTTGAACTGTGGTGGCTTGGGTGTTGCTGTGATTGTGAAGCTACGCCACTGGTATTTTAGATGCTAGCCAGGTTGCCCATGGTGGAGAGGTTTCAGCTGAGCTTTGAAACTAAGACAGACTAGGAAGAAAGAGAGATGGACTACTTCTGAACATTCAGTCACTGAAAATTTTTATGAATAGCAGTGAAACACTGTCATCACCAGAGTATTGAATATTGAAACCTGATGAAGAGCACCAGAATATTTTCAGATATAGTGCCAGAAGGCACTCAAAATACAGTGGGGGAAGGGCTGCCTCCTAAAAGTATTCTTGACTTTGATATTGTGGAATAAAACTTTTGGGACCTTTGTTGGTTGATGGGGAAAAACTAAAAATGAGGAGAAACAGCTGTAAATATCTATTGATAATTAGAACATGGAAGTATGAAGTATGAATCTAGGAAAGTTGGAAGTTGTCAAAAATTAAATGTAACACATGAACATCGATATTGTAGGCAGTAGTGAGTTGAAAGGGGCTGGTATTGGCCACTTTGAATCTGACAATTAAATGGTTTACTATACCATGAATGACAAAATGAAGAGGAATGGAGTTGTATTCATCGTCAAAAAGAACATGTCTTAAAGTACAACGCCATGTGATAGGAAAATATCCATATGCTTACAAAGAACACCTGGAGTCCTAGTGTGATGTTGTGGGTTAATGTCCTGGACCGCAATGTTGGTTCAAACCTCAAGGTATGTAGAGCAATCTCCCTAGGTATTTCTCAGAAACCCTATGCAAGGTCACTATGAGCCAGAATCGAATCAACCATACTTAGCAACAACAGAACAAGGAACACCACTTAATAGCACTTTTACTCAAATTTACACACCAACCACTAAAGCCAGGATGAAGAAACTGAAGAATTCTACCAACTTCCTCAGTCTGAAATTGATCAAACTGCAATCAAAATGTATTAGTAATTACTGGTGACTGGAATGCAAATGTTGGAAACACAGAGGAAGGATCAGTATTAATTGGAAAATATGACCTTGGTGATAGAAATGATGCTGGAGATCACATGATAGAATTTTGCAAGATTGCTGACTTCTTCATTGCATATACCTTTTATAAACAACATAAAAGATGACTATATACATGGGCCTGTGGAAAGAGATGGTGGAAAAGCTCCATATTATCAGCCAAAAGAAGGCAAGGGACAGACTGTGGAATAAATCACCAATTGTTAATATGTAAGTTCAGGCTGAGTCCGAAGAAACTTAAAACAAGTCCACAAGAACCAAAATATGATGCTGAATATATTTCACCTGAATTTAGAGTTCATCTCAAGACCAGATTTTATGGATTAGACACTAATAACTGAAGACCAGAAGAGCTGTGGGATGACATCAGGGATATTATATAGGAATAAAGGTAAAGGACATTAAGAAGACAAGAAAGAAGGAAAAGACCAAACTGAATGTCAGAAGAGACTATGAAACTTACTCTTCAGCATACAGATGCTAAAACAAGTGTAAGGAAATAACTACATAAAATAGCAGAATAGAAACTTTCAAAGGGCAGCTCAAGAAGCCAAAGTCAAATATTATAATGAAATCTGCAAAGACCTGCAGTTAGAAAATGAAAAGAAAAGAACAGGCTTATCATTTCACAAGCTGTAGAAACTGAAGAAAAAATTCAAGCCTTGACTTGAAATATTGAAGGATTCTGTGAGCAAAATATTGAATGATGCAGAAAGCATCAAAAGAAGATGGAAGGAATACACAGAGTCACTCTACCAAAAAGAAATTATCATTATTCAACCATTTCAAGAGGTAGCATATGATCAAGAGCCAATGATACTGAAGGAAGAAATACAAGGTGCATGAAGTCATTGGCAAAGAGCAAGGCTCTGGGAATTGATGGAATACAAATTGAAATCTTTCAACAAACTGATGGAGTACTGGAGTCACTCACTTATATATATCAAGAAATTTGGAAGATAGCTACCTGTGAAACTGATTGGAAGAGATCCATATTTATACTCATTCTGAAGAAAGATGACCCAACGGAATGTGGAACTCATCGGACAATATCATTAATATTGCATGCAAGTAAAATTTGTCTAAAAATAATTCAAAAGCAGCTGCAACAGTACATTGACTTGTAACTTCCAGAGGTTCAAGTCAGATTCAGATGAGGACGTGGAACAAGGGATATCATTGTTAATGTCAGATGGATCTTGGCTGGAAGTAGAGAACACCAGAAAGATGTTGACCTGTGTTTTACTAACTATGCCAAGGCTTTCAATTGTCTGGCTCATGACAAGCTATGTACAACACTGTGAAATATGAATATTCCAGAACACTTAATTGTGCTCATGAGTGACCTGTACAGAACAAGGGAACACTGAATGGTTTAAAATAAGGAAAGGTGTGTGCCAGGGTTGTATTCTTTCATCATACTTATTCAATCTGTATACTGAGCAAATAATTTGAGATATTGATTTATATAAAGAAGAACATGGCATCAGGATTGGTGAAAGACTCACTAACAACCTGTGATATGCAAATGATACAACCTTACTTGCTGAAAGCTAAAAGAACTTAAAATACTTACTCATTAAGATCAGTGGTCACAGCCTTCAGTATAGGTTGCACCTCAACATAAAAAAAAAAAAGTAAAAATTCTCATCACATGAACAATAAATAGTTGCTGAGTTAAGTTCTGCCGAGTTGACTCCAACTCATAGTAACCCTGTATAGGGTTTCTGAGGAGCAGCTGGTGAGTTTGAGCCTCCAACCTTGCAGTTCAAAGGACCTTGAAGTCCAGTGCATTATCTTGCAGCATCACACCAAGCCTCCAATGAACAGCATCATGATAAATGGAGAAAACACTGAAGTTGTCAGACTTCATTTTGCTAGGATCAACCATCAACACACATGGAAGCAGTGGTCAAGAAATCAAACAACAGATTGCGTTAGGTAAAGCTGCTGCTCAAGTCCTCTTTAAAGTATTCAAGAGCAAGGATGTCAGTTTGAGGATTAAGGTGTGCCTGACCCAAGTCATGGTATTTTCAATAACCTCATATGTATATGAAACTTGGTCAGTAGATAAGGAAGACCATAGAAGAATTGATGCATTTGAGTTATGATGTTAAAGGAGAACATTATAAGTACCATGTACTGCTAAAAGAACAAACAAATCTGTGTTGGAAGAAGTACAACCAGAATGCTCCTAAGAAGCCATGATGGCCAGACTTCATCTCTCATACGTTGGACATAATATCAGGAGAGACCAGTCCGTAGAAAAGGACATTATGCTTGATAAAATGGAGGGTCAATGAAAAAGAGGAAGATCCCCAATAAGATGACTGGCATAGTGGCAGCAGCAATGGGCTCAAGTGTAGCAATAATTGTGAAGTTGGCCCAGGACCAGGCAGTGTTTCACTCTGTTGTACATGAGGTTGCTATGAATCAGTACTGACTCAACAACACCATTCTAAACTCTAAGATTTAACAGCAATGAAGAACAATAAATTCTATGTGCATATTCATCTTCATGATTTGCCAGGATATTTTGGAATCCAGTATTTCATTTTGATTTTCCAGACTCCTGGGATCTATAAGTAATTAACTAATGGAGTCCTGGTATGACATTATAGGATAATCACTGCAATGCTAACTGCAAGGTCAGCAGTTCAAGCCCACTATCTTCTAGTCTGAAATCCTATACAGGGTTACTATGAGTTGGAACCAACTCAATGGCACTTAACAACAACCACAAGTATTTAAAGATGAATAAAAAGATGTTTTAAATTATTAAAAATGAATTCACACTATAGCTGGTAATGTCCTGTGTTTGCACAGTTCCTTCCTTCAGGCCCTGGGGTCTTTGAACACTTACATGCTCCTTTTGTATAAAGCATTACTGCTTTCTTGCCCTTTCCCAAAATGATTAACTTTTAGCAAGTATTAAAACTCCTGTTAGTAACCAATCAATGTCTGTCCCCTCATCTCCTGTAGCAGACTGTGCTTCAGTGTCTACTTACTTATGCAATATTTTAGGCAATATAAGAGTTAAGCCTGTGACCAATATTTACAGCTAGGCTACAAGAAAGAAGTTCAAAAACCAAACCTATTACTGTCAAGTTGAGTCTGACTCAGAGCTACTTTATACGATAGACTAGAACTGACGCATGAGGTCCCACATCTGTCAAGCTTTATGGAAGCAAACTGTCACATCTTTCTCCCATGGAGCAAATAGTGGATTTGAACTGCCAGCCTGCTAGTTAGCAGCCAAGCACTGTAACTACTGAACCACCAGGGCTCCTTGGCTACAAGAAGAGATGCTCTAAATGCCATGGTCAGACCAGAATCCCTCTGTCACTGAATACTCTAAAAGCATGACTTCCTAATTGCCATAGAATGTTGGGGACTAAAATCATGCATCAGTCTTGTATTGACCTAGGGAGCTGGAGACTGTAGAAGAGACCCCAGCAGGCCTATGACCAGAGTACAAGCATACGTCTAGATACCAGAAGTACAAATAGCAAGCCCTCCAGTTCATTCGTTTAACATAATGATAGTCCAGGGCAGGAGATAGCAACCAAAGACAACACTCAAATAAAAGTGATATTTCAGAAATATTAAATGTTATGAAGGAAAGACATATAGGGTCCAGACATAAGTAGAGCCAAGGAGCACAGAATATGCAAATTTGGCTTATGGACAGGAGACTCCCAAAAGGAGACAAAACTGGAAGAGATAATGGCAGCTCTAAAATCAAAGTATCAAGACTGATGGAATGGGGCAAGAGAAGCAGAAGCAAGTTCCCAGTAGTAGAAGAGATGAAATTACTGGAATGAGGAATAAATAATCAGGGCGGGTTCAAAGCTTTGAGAACAATGATGTGGAACTATGCTATAAATGTGCCACATTTGTACCAGCAGTGTAAGGACAAACACAAAACTGGAAAGAATAACCCACACTAAACCAACAGCCATTGAGTGTTTTCTGACTCCTGGCCACTCTGTGCTCAAGAGCAAAACTGTTCTCCGCAGAGTTATAAAGGCTGTGAACTTTGGGAAGCACATAACTAGGTCTTTCTTCTGAGATAGATCTGGATGAGTTTAAACCTTCAACCTTGCAGTTAACAGTCAAGTAGTTAACCATTTGTGTCACTCAGGGTTATTCAATAATGATTTGAATTATTCTCGAAGAAAATGTGTGGAATTCTTTATATCCACAAGTAATTTAATACATTTTATTCTGGCTCCATTTCCATGGCAATGTGTGCTTACCCTCGATAATCTGGGAATATAAAAATCTGTAGAGGGCTTTTCTTCTCCGGAGCATTTATGACTCTGTAGCTAGAAATGTTGCCTCCATTTGCAAATCATATATTAAATAAATTTCAATCCATTGTTGTGATTGGTGTAATTTTTTTTTATTTTAACACAAGTCAAATTTCAGAGGCTCAACTCTTTGTTCCACCCCACAGTTCCCTGTTTAGTCATTAGGATACACATATGGTCTCCAAAATCTGGCTGTTGGGTTTGATTGGGAAAGCAAGTTTATATCTGCAAGAAGGAAAAGGATTCTCATAAAAGAAGTGAGTTAGGCCATTCCCCTGTAGCAGATCTCTGCAGTGGACTCCCATCACTCACTCTAACCATCTACTTTCATACATTGGGTATATTCTGGATAAGTAGGCCCAGCCTAGAGATATCAGTCCCGAGTACCAACTGCCATCCCAAACCACACAGCTCTAACATATTTCTTATTACAATAGAGATTTCTCAGTGTCACTACTCGGAGCTCTGCAGGCATGGACAGTCCAGCTGAGCAGCACCAGTCAGAGACTGTAATTCTTCCTAAGGTTGCTCAGTGTGCTACCTGAACGACTGTCCATAACAGTCCTGAGTTTTCTATTGTCCAGAAAACAAGTAGTAGTGACAGTGTGAGGAAATCACGTGCATTCTCATTGTTTCATTTAAATAGAGGACTCTTTCTAAAGGGCAAAAGCACTCTCAGGAGAAAAGAAGCAGCAGGCATTGAGGTGATCTGATTTCTTAGGAAAGCTTTATCCTGAACTTTTAAGCAAACCTAGAATGCAGGTAGAATTTCCTTATAAACAAAAAGCTATTGTAATAAACAAGCAGGGGAAAAAAAATGCTTGAAAGAATAAAGTAGCTAGGATATTCATTGCCAGTCATTAACCTGATTTTCTAATGAATATGGCATTAAGCATTCATTAACAATCATTTGTGTTTATGTTGAACAGTGGATGTATAATGAAGGTTGGTAAATGAAAGCAAAATTAAACCAGGGAATTTTGGACACTTATGAAGCAATTAACTTGTTTGGCAGTAATTACACATTGAAAGCTAAATCAAGTGCATTTGGAAAGCCACAAGAGTCGCCACATAAACCAGAGGTGCTTTGCTCTAACATAATACAGGCTCTGGATTTCTTTCTTAATAAAAGAGAAAGGTAAGAGTATGGTATAAACGACAAAACAAGGCCCAGTTTGAATGAAAATAAATATGGTCACAGACCATATGTTAGGCAAGAGGCAAGTTATTGAAAAATAACTTGGACAGCTCAGTTTAAAATACATATATATCCTTCTGTCACAACAATGATGTCAAAGCAGGTGGTATGTATGTATTGGAGGATTCAGAAACAAAGAACACAGGTGTGAACACACACACATAGGGCTTCATATGAAGCACCCATGAAGTGTGTGTAGCATGAAAATTGACTCCAAAAATCAAGTATTTGCTGCTAACAGTTTTCTGATGTGACTCTCCAGGTGAGTGCTAGACCTGTTACCAATACAGTACGTGGCAATCAAAGTTAGTAATGAACCACCTTAAAAAGATGGTTCTGAAAGGAATTGCATCAGAAGGTCCTGAACAGAATGAGAGAAAAATATGGAGCAAAACTCAAAATCATAAGAACTAACCAGGTTTACAGATCAGATTGAGACGAGTGGAAATGGACTCACCCCAGTGGCCATTTTCAGCCAAACACTATAAGGGACCAATAACACGAGGGAAAAACCTATACCTTAGAACCATCAACCATTTGAGATCACAATGGCTGCATTTACCAAGGACAAAGTTTCCAAGGGTTAGGAGAAGGAAGGGAAACAGAAAGACGAACAGAAGCAAAGAAGGAGGAATGGAACCAGGACACAAAGTGAGGAAGTGGACTAACATTGTGGGGATCACTATTAATGAGATGAAACAAAATGTGTCTGAATTGTTGAATGGAGAACTGACCTGCTCTATAAATGTTCACCCATTTCACAATAAAACGTTGAACCTTTTTAAAAAGACAGAAAAACAAACAAACAAACAAAAAAGGATGGAGTGAGAGTGAGGTTCTTGGTGGATAAAATGAAGGAGAGACCCAGGAAAAAAAATGATTCTTGAACTGATGTTGGAGAAAATTTAGTCACATTCAAATTTGGCCACAAGACTCTAAACCAGAAACTTTATTCTAAAATATATATTTTGAAATTTAATGATATCTTCAAAACGAGGGGTGAATTTTCTCAGTTTTCAACCCTACAATAGTTAGTCAAGAACTATTGTAGAAATGCTGTTTATTTAGGGTAATAATAAGATGGCTAGACTGAGGAAACATCCTTTAGATGAGCCCAAAGGCCTGAGGAAAGTGACAAAGTTTTTCAAATTCGTGTCTTGATGATCACCCTCCTCAAAAAGATATGAAGATTCATGGGTCCTTCCTATCTGGACAAACACCTTTGTAAATAGGGTGTTGTAGGCGCGTGAGGTTTAGTAATGAAAAGAAAGGTTTCCAGGGGATGGATAAGGGCAGCTGACATTGTGGAAACATTTGTAAAGTGCTTGGATGTCAGCTAGGCAAAAGCAAACAGTTGCTTTGCCTCTGGGATTGGAATAGAAAACGGAAACCAGGGGATAGCATTTGAAATCCTCTCTTAGGTCACTTAACTGGTACCAAATAAGAAATGTGTTTGCCAGGATGCGGTGTGTACAGTTCTTTCACAATGTATAGTCTGTCTTTTAAAAAAGGCAATGTTACATTTTGCAAGCAGAGGATCAAAACATTCATCCGAAAAACTCACTTCTCAGTAATTTGAAATCATTTTAAATATCTAGATTGTTGTAGTTAGGTTCTGTCCAGGCGGTTCTGACTCATAGTGACCCTATGCTATGAGTCTGGTCCTGCACCAACCTCACAGCCATTACGACACCTGAGCCCATTGCTGCTGCCACTGTAGGAATCCATCTTGTTGGGAGGCTTCTCCTTTTTTTTCTAGCTACCTAGTTTTCATTTAACATGGGATACTTCATGTGAGGTTTTCTTGGTCAGTTACTTCCTGATTTGAATCAAGATTTCAACACAGCAATATAGTGTTTCATTCTCTTTGCAATAGTCCCAATATCTTTTCCTGATTCACCATAAGCAAATATATTTTGAAAGCACCTACTGCTAGCCCAGTGCTTCTTATATTTATTTTACTGTGTATTTGGATCACCCAAGGGGCTACATTAAATTCAGATTCTAATTCACAAAACCAAGAATGGTGCCTGAGATTCTCATTTATAACAAGTTCCCAGATAATCCTGATGAGCTATTGGTGGTTCACTACTAAAATTTTCACTCCCAGCTGGAGATATAGATTCAATTATCGACCAATTCATCACATGTTCAGCCACTATCCACTGGAGGCCCATATGTTGTTATATTGCTGAACAGATTTTAGCAGAGTGCCCAGATTAAGAAAGACAAGAAAGAAAGGTCTAGCAATCTAGTTCCGAAAAGGAGCCAGTGAGAACCCTATGAATCATAACAATTCAATATGCAGTGGATCAAGGGGATAGTGCAGTGCAGGTAACTTGTCATTCCATATGCACAGGTTTGCCATGAATAAGAGGTCAACTTGACAGTAGCTGACAACACATGATCTTGGTCTTAGAACAGCAAGGTATTTATTGATGATAGACCAATCTTTGTAGATAGCTGGGTTCAGGGACTGTACAATCAGGAATAGAGATAGACTCTCTAATCAGGAATTGGGTCAGCAAAAAAGAGGAAGTCCTTCAATGAGGTGGATTGGCACACTGGCAACTGCAATGGGCTCAAGCTTAGCAACAATTGTGAGGTTGGTGAAGGGCTGGGCAATGTTTTGCTCTGTTATACATAAGGTTGCTATGAGTTGGTACCAATTCTATGGCACCTAACAGCAAAAACAACAGAGATAACTGAAGCCTTAAAAACAGCTAAGATCCCCTTAAGAGAAAATTATAAGAGATTTAGGGGAAATTTTTTTGATTAACAAGTTAGTTAATAAACCCAGTTAACAGGGTTTATTGAGCAAGAAAACTGGGAACAGAGAATGCCCCAAACAAAAAAATGGTAAAGGGACTTGAATTTATACAGTTACAACATCCTCTTAAAGCTTATATGAGTATCTTACCCTTGGCTTTGATCAATCATTTTTAATTTTCATTTTGTTTTGTTTTGGGAGGAGTCCAGGTGTGGTGATGTAGGATAAACGCTGGATGAATGTTGGCATCTCAAACCCACCAGTCACACCACAAGAAAACAATGAGACATTTCAAACCCACTAGTCACATCACATGAGAACAACGAGGCATTATGTTCCCATAAAGATTTACAGCCTCACAAGGTGACTAGGAGTCCACATGAATCACTCAGTTGGCAGTGAGTTCAGGTTTTGGTTTTGTTGGAGAAAGTTGGTCACTGAATGCGAAACTTATTTGTCTTGATTGGATGAGTGTTTTTGACTCATACTGATAAGGAAACTGTCTAAAGGCTGATTCTACTGAAAGCTATTGTTTCTTACAAAAGAAAAAAAAAATTTTTTTTTTGTTCTTTACTCAGGGAAGCCATTTTAACCATTTCCCCTATAAAGAAATGTTTCAACAAAAGAGACAGGAATGCATTGGGAATTAAGTAGTAGAAATGAAATATACAAGGAAGATGGTGTGCTCAGCACCCTTCCCTAATAACTTATGGGTTTCCTAGTGGCCATATATTTGCTCAGGCATTTTGTCCACTTGCTTAGTTGTTGAAATCAAGACAACTGAGTTTCTAAAATAATTATTGATATTCTGTGTGCTATGCTAGGCACTGAGGATAGAAAATTAAATCAGCCATAGCCCATAATGACCTCACCATATAATTACAAATAATAAGATAAAGACTGTGGATAAAATAGATGTACCTGCTACAAGAGGAATGCCTCACCCAGACTTAAGAAGAAGAATGTTTAGAAAGAAAAAAATATTTCTTCGAAAAGATGTCAGTTGAGCCGAATCTTGAATCAGGAGGAAACATATCTACTTGAATGAAGTTAAGCATATCATTAGCAGAGGATCAGCCTGGGGGAAAGTCTAGACTGGTAGAACATCATGATGCCAGTGTTGATGTGTTAGAGATCAATTGTTGTTGTTAGGAATGGAAGAAGTCGATTCCAACTCATAGTAATCCTGTGTATAACAGAGCAAGACACTACCTAGTCCTTTGTCATCCTCACAATAGTTGCTATGTTTGAGTCTTCTTAGGTCATAGTGATACAAAATTAGAAATTAATAACTGGAAGATCAAGGAAACAAAATTAAACCTATGGAAACTGAAAAATATCCTGAGTAAAAACCACTGAGTAATAGAACAAATAAAAAATGAAATTAAAAAAAAAAATTATTGAAGCAAATAAGAAGGAAAACACAATATACCAAAACCTTTGGGACACAGCAAGAGCAGTGTTAGAGGATAATTTATGGCAATAAATGCACACATCCAAAAAAAAAGAAAGAACCAAAATCAACACATTAACTCAACTCCTCAAACAACTAGAAAAAACAGTAAAATGATCCTACAGTCATCAGAAGAAAATAAATAATAAAGATTAGAACAGAAATATATAAATGAGAAAACAGAAAAGCAATAGAAAGAACCAACAAGACAAAAGCCAGATCTTTGAAAGGATTAATAAAATTGACAAACCACTGGTAAATCTGAAAAAGGAAAAGAGGGAGAAGATGCAAATAACATGCATAATAAACTATATGGATGGCATCACAACAGAACCAACAGAAATAAAAAGGATAATAATATAATATTATGAAGATTTGTATACAAATAAATTTGGAAGAAATGTAGATTTTTAGGAAAACACAGCCTACCTAAAGTAACACAGAGTGAAGTAGAAAATTGAACAGACCTATAACAAAAGAAAAAATTGACCAGGTCATAAAAAGAATTCCCAACAAAAATAAAAAGCCCAGGCCCAGATGACTTTAGTGATAAATGTTATCAAACAGTCAGAAAATGTTGACACCAATTTTACTAAAACTATTCCAAAACATAGAAAAGAATGGAAATGCCCTAATATATTTCATGAAGTGAGCATAATCCTTATACCAAAACCAGACAAGTACCGGACTAAAAAGGAAATTATAGAACAATGTCCCTCAAGAACACAGGTGCAAAATTTTCAACAAAATTCTAGTTAGAGAATTCAACAACATATCAAAAATATATATATATTGTGACCAAATGGGATCATACCAGGGATGCAAGGATGGTTCAGAAAAACAATCACTATAATCCACCCTATAACTTTTTTTTTTTTTTTTAAGGCAAAGAACCACATTGCCCTATTGGTAGATGCAGAAAAGGCATTTGACAAAATCCAATATGCATTTTTGACAAAAAAATAAATAAAATAAATTAAAAACTCAACAAAGTAGGAATTGAAAGGAAATTCCTCAGCATAATGAAGAGTATATATAAAAAACTAAGAACCAACATCACTCACAACAAAGAGAAACTCAAAGCATTCCCTTTGTGAACAAGAACCAGACAAGGATGCCCTTTATCACCACTCCTATTCAATATTGTGTTGGAAGTCTTAGTCAGAGTTATAATGCAAGAAAGGGAAATTAAAGGCATACAGATTGGCAAAGAAGAAGTAAAACTCTCTCTATTTTCAGATGATATGATCTTATACATA
>NW_006408678.1:2715467-2716252 GCF_000296735.1 Chrysochloris asiatica | reverse complement strand
AAAACCTTATGGATCAAAACAGAACCATGTCTGACTTGCTTGTTTGGGACATGCCACCAGTTGGGGTCAGTTGCTAGAAGTTTGATGAAGTAGAAGACCAGCAAGGGTGAGAAGACCCCCAGCTAGATAAATTAGCACAATAGTCACAACAGTGAACTCAAACATACTGGTGATTATGAGAATGACATGGGACTAGAAAACATTTCATTCTGTTGTATACATGGTTACCCATGACTGGAGTCACCTTACCAGACGCTATTTATTGTTAACAAGGCAATGCAAGAATAATCATTACATGGAATTAAGATATGGTCTTTTCAATAGCTTCACATGCATGTGAAAGTGAATAAGGAAGACTGTAGAAAAATTGATTCATTTGAATTACGGTGTTGGAGAAGACTACTAAAAGCACCATGGACTGCTAGATAAACAAACAAATCTGTGTTGGAAGAAGTACAGCCAGAACGTTCCTTAGAAGCCAGGATGGTGCGATTTCACCTCTCTAACATTGGCTATGTTATCAGAAAGGACAAGCCCGTGGAGAAGGACATCATGTTTGGTAAAGTGGAGAGTCAGTGAAAAAGAGGAAGACCCACAATGAGATGGACTGACATAGAATCAGCAGCAATGGGCTCAAGCTTAACCATGATTGAAAGGATGGTGCAGGATAGGGCAGTGTTTTTCTCTGTTGTACATAAGGGAAGAACACGGTCAGTATTTCTCAAGCTGGGGGAACTGAAGAAAAAATTAAAGCCTCGACTTTCATTATTGAAAGATTCACTGGG
>NW_006408678.1:2701125-2713882 GCF_000296735.1 Chrysochloris asiatica | reverse complement strand
ACAACAACAACAACATAAGGTCTCTATAAGTTAGAGCCAACTGGATAGTGCCTAATAACACTAACAACTTGAGACTGAAGAAAGCATTCTAGAATCCAAGCCCCTAGGCAGTAGTGAGTTTATTTATATAACATGTGCTGTGTTAATACTGGAGACCTGATATGACACTGTGGGGTAGTGTGCTGGACTTAATGTGGTTTGAATCACAAGGTCGGCAGTTCAAGCTTACCAGCCGCTCTTTGGAAACCCTATACAGGGTTGGTATGGGTCGGAACTAACTCAACAGCACTTAACAACAACAAATGTTAATACTACAGGGTGCAGTTAAAACAGTTAGTTTCAGGAGGGTAAAAGTAGATAATTTTGTTCTGAAGTAATAGCTTTATAAGAACTCTAGCCACACTGGTAAAAAGGGTCTACTGTTCCATATGTTGCATAATTTTGATTTTATTTTCTTTCAAATAAATAATCTTGAGAATTAAATTAGAATTCTTCAAATCTCTTCTGGAGTCCTGGTGTAGCACTACAGAATAATGCAGTGGACTGCAAAGTCAGTTTGAAGCGCAAATTTGGTGGTTCAAACCTACCAGCCGGTCCTCAAAAACTCTACAGAGGGTCATTGTGAGTCATAACTGACTCAATGGCACTTAACAACCACAACAACAACAACTCTGTTCTAGCCTTCTCTAATCAGAGTATTTTGTTTCAAAGCAAGCTACATTCACTAATGAGTTAAATAGGCCTTCACAGTAATTTCACAGAAGATTTTACAACTACTATGTGCAAGGACAATGAAATGGTTTCTAATGTTGAGTGGTTTGTTTTTGTTTTTTAAGAGAAAGGGTATCTCCTTTATTTACTCTAAAACATGGACTCTGATCATTGCATCCTTCCCCCAAATCTTTCTATGTCACAAGAACAAAACCTACATGACTGCTGCATCTCAAAATCAATTCTTGGGAATGTATAAATTACCCTTCTTAATATTAAAGGAGCTCTGGTAGCGTAGTGGTTACGAATCAGGCTGTGAACCGCAAGGTCAGCACTTCGAAACTACCAGCTGTTCCGCGGGAGAAAGATGAGGCAGCCTGCTCCCGTAAAGATTTACAGCCTCGGAAACCCTGTGCAGGGTCGCTATGAGTCGCAACTGACTCCACGACACTTAACAACAACAACAATATTCAAGAGATTGTCAACCCTGACTCGAAAACAAAACAAGTACTGTGATGTGATGAGTACAGAATCAGCATAACTTGTCCTTTCTACCCCAAAAATGTGACCAATACTTGATTATTACAAAAAAGTCCCATGACTTAAACTGTAGTATAGCCTGTCTGTAGTAAATGATCCAAATCAGAAGAAATCTAATCATTTTGTAGCAGTAACTGGTATCTTTGCCTCTTGTCTCTCCCTAATCTTTCTCCTCTAATCCATTGCCCCTATTGAGCTGGATTGATCTTCCTAGAAAATAGTTAACATTCATGTTGTTTACTCTGCACAGAAGTCACCAAAGGTTCTCCAAACACCTTTCTTTTTAGCATTGAAGACCTTCTGCTACCTTCATTCAAAACCTCCTTCCTAGCAGTAGTTACCACTTCTTCCCTGTGTACTCTTTTAGCTCCCCTCTGCACATGCTCCACGGTCCCCCACATATTTTCTGCTTTCTCAGCTGCATAATAGCATTCATACTCTTTCTTGGTGCCTTAGACTCACTCCTCTCCTTATCTGCATCCAAGTCTCAATCTTAGTAATGTGAGAGATCATTATTATCCTTTAAGTACTTTGAGAAGAATCCTCTCAGCAACTAAAAATGGGATGAAACAAAGTGTATGATCTGTTGCATACAAAACTGATGATCTGCTTTGTACACCTTCACTCAATTCACAATAAAAAGTTTCAAAAGAACATACTTTTAAAAACAAAAATATGCTAGAATAGCAGCATGATATATCAACCAGAAGTAGCAAACTGCTCCCAAACTACTAAAGCACTAAATGAAGTCTATACAACTGGTTATACAACGGGCGTGGAAACCTGGTGGTTTATTGGCTAAGCATTAGGTTTCTAACTGAAAGGTCTGTGGTTCCAACCCACCAGTCACTATGCAGGAGAAAAGATCTGACCATCTGCTCCCATAAAGAGTGTTGTTGTTCGGTGCTGTGATTGACTGTGACGATCTGTCTCATTAGGGGTCTTCCTCTTTTTCACTGATCCTCCACTTTAACCAAGTATTCTCCAGAAACTGGTCCCTCCTGATAATATATCCAAAGTATGGGAGATAAAATCTCACCATCCTGGCTTCTAAGGCGCATTCTGACTGTACTTCTTCCAACACAGATTTGTTTGTTCTCCTGGCATTCCATGGTACTTTTAACATTATTCTCCAACACCGTAATTCAAATGAATCAATTATTTTACAGTCTTCCTTATTCATTGGCCAGTATTCTTGGATCAGGTGCACCTGAGTCCTCAAACTCACATCTTTGTTCTTCAACACTTTAAATAGGTCTTGTGCAGCAGATTTGCTTAAGCAATATGTCATTTGACTGCTGCTTCCCTGAGTGGTGACAGTGGATCCAAGCTAAATGAAGTCTCTGACAACTTCAATCTGTTCTCCATTTATCATGATGCTATTTGTGAGGTCCAGTTGTGAGGATTTTTGTTTTCTCTACATTGAGTTGAAACCCATACCAAAGGCCTGTGGTCTTTGATGTTCATCAGTAAGTATCTCAAGTCTTCTTGGTTTCCAGCAAGCAAGGTTGTATCATCTGCATATAACAGACTGTTAATGACTCTTCTTCCAGTCATGACTCCACATTCTTCTTCATATAATCCAGCTTCTCAGATTATGTGCTCAATATACAGATTGAATAATTATGGTAAAAGAACACAACCTTTCCTGATTTCAAACCATTCAGTGTCCCCTTGTTCTGCTCAAAAGATTGCCTTTTGGTTTATGTACAGGTTTCTCATGAGCACAATTAAGTGTTTTAGAACAATTAAATTTTCTACAATGTTGCCCAAAATCTGTTATAATCCACATTGTCTAAAGCCTTTGCATAGTCAATAAAGCAAAGTAAACATATTTCTGGTATTCTCTGTTTTCAGTCAACATCCATCTTATCTCAGCCATCATATCCCTCATTCCACATCCCTGTCTGAATCCAGACTGAACATCTGGCTGCTCCTTCTCAATGTACTGATGCACCTGTTTTTGAATTATCTCTAGCAAAATTTTACTTTCATATAAAAATAATGATATTACCCAATGATTCCCACATTCCATTGGGTCACCGCTCTTTCAATGTGCACAAATATGGATCTATTCCAGTCAGTTGGCCAGGTAGCTGACTACCAAATTTCTTGACCTAGAAGAGTGTTTACCTTCAGTGTTGCATGAGTTTATTGAAAGATTTCAATTTATATTCCATCAATTCTCAGAACTGTGCTCTTTGCCAATGCCTTCAGTGCATCTTGGACTTCTTCCTTCAGTGCCATTGGCTCTGGATCATATGCTATCTCTTGAAATGGTTGGGCATAAATCATATGCTACCTATTGAAATGGATGAACACCATCTCTTTCTTTTTGTACAATGATTCTGTGCATTCCTTCCATCTTCATTTGACGCTTTCTGCATCATTCAATATTTTGCCCATAGAATCCTTCAATAATGCAAGTTGAGGTTTGAATTTTTTTTCAGTTCTTTAACCTTAAGAAATGCTAAGCATGTTCTTCCCTTATGATTTTCTAACTCCAGGTCATTGTAAATTTTATTATAATACTTGACTTTGTCGTCTCGAGCTGCCCTTTGAAATTTTCTGTTCAACTCTTCTACTTCCTCATTTCTTCCATTTGCTTTAGCATATCTATGCTGGAAATGAAGTTTCAGAGTCTCTTCTGACATCCATTTTGATCTTTTCCTTCTTTCTTGTCTTGTTAATGACTTTTTCCTTTTTTCCTGTACGATGTTCTGGTCCAAACTCTTCGGGTCTTTGGTCATTAGTGTCTAATACATCAAATCTTTTCTTGAGATGATCTCTAAATTTAGGTGGGATATGTTCAAGGTCAAAATTTGGTTCTCCTAGACTTGTTTTAATTTTCTTCAACTTCAGTCTGAACTTCCATATGAGCAATTGATGATCTGTCCCACAATCTGTCCCTTGTCTTGTTTTGATTGATCACATGGAGCTTTTCCACCATCTCTTTCCACAGATGTAGTCAATTTGATTTCTGTGTATGTCATCTGGTAAGTTCTATGTATGTAGTCATCATTTATATCATAAAAAAGGTATATGCAATGAGTAATTCATTGGTCTTGCAAGATTATTTTATATGATCTCTAATATAATTTCTATTAGCAAGGCCATATTTTCCAAATACTAATTTTTCTTTTCAACAGAATCTAATCATCAGCAATTATCAATACATCTTGATTGTAAATTTGATCAATTTCATACCAACGAGTTTGGTAGAATCCTTCAATTTCATCATCACTGGCATTAGTGGCCCAAGCATAAATTTGAATAGTGGTATTAACTGGTCTTCCTTGTAAGCATATGAATATTATCCTATCACGGATAACATTATACTTTAAGATAGATCTTTAAGTGTTCTTTTTGATGATGAATATGATGCCATTCCTCATCAATTGGTCATTTTCAGCATAGTAAACCATGTGATTTTCAGATTCAAAATGGCCAGTATTAGTCCATTTCAGTTCACTAATGTCTAGGATATCAATCTTTATGCATTCTGCTTCATGTTTAACAACTTCTAATTTCCTTAGATTCATACTTTGTATATTCCGTGTTTGATTATTAATTAATGTTTACAGCTGTTTCTCCTCATTTTGAGTTGTGGCCCTTCAGCAAATCAAGGTCCAAAAAGTTGTGCTCCATTAGCGTCATCACGGCCAACTCTACTTTGAAGTGGCAGCCCTTCCCCAGTTATGTTTTGAGTGCCGTCCAACCTAAGGGACTCATCTTCTGGTACTGTATCTATTCTAGTACTATGTGACAGTGTTCCACTGTTATTCATAAGGTTTTTATTGGCTAGATATTCAGAAGTAGTCTGCCCTTCTTCCATCCTAGTCTGTCTTAGGCTGGAATCTCCGTGGAAGCCTGCCCACCATGGGTGACCCTACCGGTATTTAAAATACTGGTGATATAGCTTCCAGCATCACAACAAGAAGCAATTCACCACAGTATGATGAACTGGCATATTTGATTACATAAAGATTACAGCCTAGGAAACCCTAAGGGCAGTTCCTCTCTGTCTCTTAATGTCACTATGAGCTGGAAATGACTTGATGGTATTCAACAATGTACAAAAGGCATAAATTAATTGCTAAGATGGTCAAGAACCATAGCTTTCCAAAAGAGATGACTAATAGCAAAGTGCTTAGTCTTTTCTCCTGTCTCACATACCTGATACATTCACCTTCTCCAAAAGGAAATAAGATGGTCTGAAATTATGCTGCTTGTATCAGAAATATATTCATTGGAGCTAGCAGGATGAATTTATGTATAACGATGTACTGAACTTGATTAGATTTGGTGTTGAATATTAAATCACTTAGTAAATAAAGAAAAAAGAGGTGTTACTCTGAAGGGCAAGAGTAGAATAAATTTTCAAGAAAGCTCTATTTCTGAACAATCCCTGGTCCTGTTCAAATCCCCTTAAATTCACTGAAATGAATTGGAGTCCTGTAAAGGTCAAAATAGGAAAACCCAAAATTGATTTAAAGGGGCTCATCAAGATGGAGACTGGCAGTACTTTCAAGAAACCACATCCTGAAATAGAAGAAAATTGGCCAACAATTCTATTTTACTGTGCCACACGTTAATATAACAGCCAATTATTGTTCAACAAAAGCAATATCCCAATTCATTCTTGTTCACAAGGTAACAACTCCAATCCGTGAGTTGAGAAAATAAAATAATGGGCTGGACACACGCCACCAAGGAAAAGTGTGGGGTAGGATTTGGGGCTCTTTACTGGATGTGGTACATTTCATTAGTGGTTCTATGTCTCCCGCTGGGCTCTTCTTTCTAAGGCTTTGTGTGGATTTTTCCTTTTAAAATGATACCTCAATGCCAGCGTCCACATTAATGTTAAGAAACCACTTTGCACATGCCTCAGAAACCTGTAGAGGGGCACAGACATCTTTTCAAACAAAAAATAAAAGGAACCAAGTAAAATATTTTAGGCTGCCCCAACAGGTGGGGTATCTGGTGGAAGGAAACCTGGTCTGAAACAAGGAGGACTGTAAGTGTTGCAAGAGAAAAAGACACTGTGTTCCAAGGAGCCCAACGAAACTAAATTGCAGACCTGGGAACATCTTTTAAAAAAGAAAAAAACACAACACCCTTCAAAAGAAAAATAAAACAATGCTTCCAAAATAGGCCCGATTATGTGGGTCACTGCCTACTGTGTATCTCCCCTGTAGCTTTTTATCGTGGTTACTGTTGCCAGGGGAAACTTGCTTCACTCATTATATATGTTTGTCTTTCACATCAGAGCCAGGCTTTTTCCTTCGATGCCCCCAGAACTGTAACTGAAATAAAAATAAGGAATGGACCCCATTATTACACAAATACCTACAAAGCAGAGGGAGTGACCCCGGTGGGTCACCGTGTTGTCCCTGGAAGCATTGATGCCCTTGCCCCGGGGGCCCCTAGCCCTTTGTCACAGGGTCAAAGCCAGGACCTCGGCTGAGTATCCTCTGTAAAGAATTAACAAGTGTGACAATTTGTGGACCCTCCCCCCTCGGCCCCTGGTCCGGCCTGCTTGAATGCTGTAAATAGAGACATCTGGATAGAGGCCCTTTCACTGCAGTAATTGAAAATGAACACGGATCAAGTTCTGGCCTGTTGTATTCATAAATCTTGAGGCTTAATTACATTAAAGGGAAATCTAGGGCCCAGCACTATGGAAACTGCAGATTCTATCAGGCGCTTGAATCATGAATCTTAAAGATAAGTGGGTTTTCTGTCCCCACCCCTCCCCCAACTCTTCCGCAGTGTTGAATGGGAAATGTTCGACTCCAGCCTTCCAGTTAATGCACCCGGTAAACTTCTGAGAGGATGGTGTGCTCTCCTCGTACCTGTGTTTCGGTTACATTATCACTGGATGACATTTGTAGCATTTCTCCTAGCACATCAGGATTGTGAGGCATAGCACTAGGTACATTTCTCTGAGTAATGGGGACAGACTTGACAGATCTCCAAAATATGGTCCCCACCCCCCATATAAAGCAAAAAGAGCATCCACATCTAGTTAAAATTTAATGAGTTTCAAAAGAGAATTATGGCAATTTAACGTTGCAAATGAAGTCAAAGCTCTGAACAGCTCCCTTGAAACATACCAGGTTGAGCACTATGTCTCTGGGTCATTCTACTAGAATTAACCAGGATTTGTTGTTGCTTAACACAAAAATCTATGTGGAGATAAATTTTAAAGAACATACATGGCACTGGTGTGTTTTGCTCTGTTTATATTTTTGCTTTAATTTCACGTGTTGCAAACTTGGGTCACTTGGTAAATGAATGACTGCAAAGCACTAGGGTCTAATCTACTAAAAACATGTCCACAGCAATTATGCAGGTGGAAATCCTCTGAGAACAGGCACATGTGTGACTCATGTCTATCCTGCAGACAGTGTGTCTACTGAGGACTCTCATGACACAGGCACACTGAGCACTGTGGTTGCGCTAATCAATGAATCTACAGACTGGGTCTGTACCTCTTGGGCCAGTGGCAATAGTGCAATTTATTCATCAGTCCTCGCCATCTCTCCCCATTCCTTTACAACAACTCCCTAGTAGCTAGTGAGAAACTCACTGGATAGAAAACAAAAGTATGTCTAGGAACTGTGAAGTGATAGCGGCACAAGTTACCATTTATGGCGAAGTCAATAGTTCAGACATTGTGCTAGGGCCCCTAGATGTTACTCTTGTTAATAAGTACTTTCAGGTTGGTTCCGACTCATAGCAACCCTATGCACAACAGAACAAAACACTGCCTGATCCTGGACCAACCTCACCCATCAAAGTAGACTTCAATATTTCCATTTTCTAGACTGTGGAGCTGTGGATCAGATGAATTAGAACCCTTTCCCAAGCCCACACAGCTAGAAGTGATGGAGCTGAAAGCTAAAAAAGAAGTCAGAATGGACTCCACAGCAATGGGCTTTGGGGGTTTTTTTGTTTAGTTGCATCTGGTGCCCATGCTATTTCCAACAAACCACATTCATATTTAAACTTCTATAGATATTTTTCATTTATAAATCTTTGTGTGGTGCTGTGGGTTAATGCACTATAATGGACTATAAAGTCAGTTTGAATCACAAGTTTGGTGGTTAAAGCTCACCAGCTGCTCCTCGGAAACCCTATAAACACTATGGGTAGGAACCAACTCAATGATACTTAACAACAACAACATGTATCCTAGGTAGCAAACTACCATGGTCACATAATGGATTCTAAGTTCAAATCCTGAATTCTGCACTTCCTTGCTATGGCAACTCAGACAAAGTAATCTCTCATTACTCAAGTTCCTCACCCTAAAAAGGGGCAATGACAAGAAAAGTAATAACAATGACCAACTTTGAGGATTGTTCTGAAGATAAAAATCAGGTAATACAGTAAGTGCTCCCGAAATATTAGTTGTATTATCTTCTCATTTCACAAGGTTTTCATGAGTTTGGTCTACTACAGCTTAACTTTCTAGAGATATCTTAATGACAACTTATTAGAACTGTGTTGGGTGTGCTGAGAAATTCAAGGGGCTCTGGCTCCCTGAAGAGGTTTGCAGTCTAGTAAAGGAGATGGTATGTAAATACACACAAAAAGAATTAAAACAATAATAAAGGAACAAAGAACTCAGATCATAAGAACTCCCATAGAATCATGTACATTTTAAAAACTATCTTCGAATACATGTTAACTGTCTATTTACATTTGCATTACCAAGACTGTAGTATCATTTTGTTTTGTGTTTCTTAAAATGCTGTCTTGACACAGTTTTGAGGCCCTGCATGAAGGGTAGTCAGTTCCCCTTCTTTAACAGCTGATTATGTCCATTCTCCAACCTCTTCCCTTAGGTTCTCATCTCACACTCCTGAGTCATTATTGTTGTTAAGTGCCGTCGAGTCGGTTCTGACTCATAGCAACCCTGTATGGGGTTTTCAAAGAGTAGTGGTAGGTTTGAACCGCTGACCTTGTGCTTAGTAGTTCTGTGCTTATCCTACAGTGCCACACCAGGACTTCTGGGTCATTATATATCTGTCCTAATCCCCCTGGAGCTAAGTACCCAACAACTAGAGTCTCAGAGTCTGCAGAATTACTAAAAATGTCCAGTCTCCGTGAGGTCCACATGACTTGGCTAACTCCATCTTGTTTTCCATATCTAAGCCTTCTCCTACAATAAATACATCTTCATCTTGTTAGCTCATCCCTGCATCCAACTCCCAGTGGGGTTCTGCATCTTGTGCTATATTCTCCCCAATGAACTTTATGTATAATAAGCTGCTTTTGTAATAGGCATTTCCTAGTCTGTAGGTCTTACCATACCTGATTAAACAATCCTGAGTACATTTAAAATATGACCATAGCTCCCTGATGGTAGGTTATGGATATATTGAGTTACCAGGATCTAGCACCATTCATGACACATAATAGATATTCATTATGTGTCATGAATAAAATCATAAGAAAATGCTTTATTCTTCCTTTGCTGTGTTATAGGGTCACCTAATAATTAATTATAGAAATATTGATAGCTAAAGTCCTGGTGTGGCGCTGTGAGATAAAGTGTTGGACCACAAGGTCAGTTTGAACCACAATACTGGTGGTTCAAAGTCACCAACTGCTCCTTGGAAACCCTATACAGGATTGCTATGAGTTGGAACTGACTCTACAGCACTTAGCAGCAACAACAACGAACAACACAGAAGGATTAAGAGAATTAGGCAATTACCATTTTGTAGCCCCTACTACAAAAAAATGGATCTAGCTAATGATTAAAATGGATGCTAAAGTCATTAGCAAATGGTTGATGGGGAATTTACAATGGAAGAAAGAATCATATTCCTACCAGCTGAACCCACAGATCAACCTTAACATCTCTAAAAGGAGACCAGTAGACACTGCGATGTGACGCAACAAGAAGTACATAGCACTGTCTTTGACGTATCTTGCGTAAAAATGTGTACAAGAATCTATACGAGCCTGTAGATATACAGAAAACATGGAGGATAGAAGATCAAGTTAAAAGGCACCCAGAGGTAGCAGTCAACAAATTCCAAAATGTAGGACATTTTACACAAAAAATAATGTTTTTCTAATAAAGCGATGGTATGGTTTCAGGAGGGAAGGAAAAGGGGAGTGAATTTAAAATATTAACAATATAGACAGAGTATGAAACTTGGTTGGATCTTTATTGACAAAGAATGCGATGCCATTCCTCTTTCATTTGTCATTCCCTACAAAGTAAACCACAGACTTTCTGATTCAAAGTGGCTAATACCAGTCCATTTTAGCTCACTAATGCTTAGAATAGGGATCTTTATGTGCTCAAATGTAGTAAAGACTTTTTTGAGGTTACCTGAAAAACAGAATTAGAGACTCAAAATTAAATTGTGCTAATAACTACTGTTAATTTTGTTAGGTTTACCATGCGAAGTATGTAAAATTATGTTGCTGTTTCAATTTTCAACTCATAGTGAGCCCTTTTGACCAGGTAGAACTGCCTCGTCTGGTTTTTCTAGACTATCCTGGTGTGGTACCATAGGATAAGCACTTGACCTCAAGGTCACTTTGAACTGTAAGACCGGAGGTTCAAATTCACCAGCTGTTCCTTGGAAACCCTATACAGGGTTGCTATGAGTCAGAATCGACTCAACGGCACTTAACAACAACAATAACAATCTTTACAGGAGTAGATCATCAAGTCCTTCTCCTACAGTCTTTGGGTGGGTTTAAATCACCAATTTTTCAGTTAGCAGCTGAATGCTTAACTATTGAGCCATCAGGACATCTTATGCAAAAATTGTTGCTGTCATTGTTGTGGTGGTTAGGTGTCATCAAGTCAGTTCCAACTCACAGCAACCTCATGCAAAACAGAATAAAACACTGCCCGATCTTGCACCATCCTCACAACTGTAATGTTTGAGCCCATTGTTGCTGCCACTGTGTCAACTCACCTCACTGAAGGTCTTCTTCTGCGTCGCTGGTCCTCCCCTTCTCATGGGACTTATCCCTTGTAACAGCATGCTGAAAGACTGAAAGACAAAGTTTTACCATCCGAGCTTCTAAGGAGCATCCTGGCTTCCAAGACAGATTTGTTTGTTCTTCTGGAAGTCGATGGTACTTTCAGTATTCTTCACCAACATCATAATTCAAATACATCAATTCTTCTACTGACTTCCTTATTCGTTGTCCAACTTTTGCATGCATATGAGGTGATTGAAAATATCATGACTGGGTCAAGGGCACCGCAGTCCTCAAACAGACATCTTTGCTATTTGACACTTCCTTTAAAGACCTCTTTAGGTCTTTTGCAGTAGACATACCTAATATAATATGCCATTTGATTTCTTGACTGCTGCTTCCATGAGTGTTGATTGTAGATCCAAACAAACTAAAGTCTTTGACAACTTCAATATTTTCTATGTTTATCACCCATGTTATTTATTGGTTCCATGTAAAGATTTTGTCTTATTACATTGAAGTGCAATCCATACTGAAGACTGTGATCTTTGTATTTCAAGTTCACTTCACTTTCAGACATAAAGGTAGTGTTATCTGCATATCATAGGTTGTTCATGAGTCTTCCACCAATCTGACACATGTTCTTTTTCATATTATCTCAGATTATCTGCTCAGTATACAGATTGAATAAGTATCGAGAAAGGATACAACACTGGAGCACACCTTTCCTGATTTTAAACCATTCAGTATTCCCCTGTTCGTTTCTAATAATACCTCTTGGTCTATGTACAGGTTCCTCATAAATACAATTAAGTGTTCTGGAATACACATTTGCAATGTTACCCATAGTTTACTATCATCCACACAGTCAAATGCCTTTGCATAGTCAGTAGAGCACAAGTAAATATCTTTCTGGTTTTCTCTGCTTTTAGCCAAGAATCATATGATATCAGCAATGAGATTCCCTGTTCTTTGTCCTCTTCTGAATGCAGCTTGAATTTCTGGAAGTTCACTTTCAATGTGTTTTTGCAGCCATTTTTTTTTTTATTACCTTTAGCACAATGTTACTTGCATGTGATACTAATGATATTGTTTTATTGTTTCTCATTCCATTGGGTCATCTTTCTTTGGAATGGGTAAAAATATGGATCTCTTCCAATCAGTTAGCTGTCTTCCAAATTTCTTGGCATAGATAAGTGACCACCTCCAGCACTGCATCAGTTTGTTGAAAGATTTCAACATGCTTTCTATCACTTTCCTGGTGCCTTGCTTTTAGCCAATGCCTTCAGTGCAGCTTGATCTTCTTCCTTCAGTACCTTCAGTCCTTGATCCTATAGCACTTCTGAAATGATTGAATATTGACCATTTGTTTTTGGTACAGTGCCTATGTATTCTTCCAGCGTCTTTTCTTGTTGTTATTGTTGAAGTTACACCTTTGGTTTAATTTTCACCCTTTATTGGGAATACAGGGAACATTACAGTTGTTGTTGTTTTTGTTGTCAGGTGCCATCGAGTCGGAACCGACTCATAGCGACCCCATGCACAG
>NW_006408678.1:2696988-2699640 GCF_000296735.1 Chrysochloris asiatica | reverse complement strand
ATTAAATCAACAAACTTGGTGATACAGTACTGATGACAAGTATGACCTGAATTCTGGAAGTCCGTTACAGTTTAAGGGGTATTATGTGCAAGGTTTCCAAAAGAGAAAAGAACCATATTACCCAGTGAGCCTTCAAAGAAATTTGACTCCAACTCATTCATAGCCAGAAATGCTAGTCCTGATAACCACCAATAGTCTTCATCTTGACAAAATGTGATGAAGTTGGAGAACTTTTTAAGCTTACTGTAGGTAGAAGGACAACATCTTCAGACTGACTTATCATTGTATGGATAACTACAAAAAGTGTCCTCCATTCCCAAGGTGGCAAAATCTTCAGAGGAACTGCTGAATCAAGGAGGCTTTCATGTGCTCCCAGTTATTATACAGTGCTGGTAAACGTTAGTCCTGCTAGACAACCTCATAATACCACCCCAAGACCACCTGTGTAGTTATACAACATGCCTGTCATGATTTCAGTTGCTGTTGTATTAAGGTTACCTTCTGCACCTCCCATTTTTTCCATGACCACACCAAATGCACTCTAGAACAAAGCCAGAGAACCTAGAGTATTAGCCCAAAGTGCCCTTGTCTGGTCACTATATTCAAAGTCTGTACATTTCTTGGTTTGAACCAGGCCATATTCTGTGTTTCCTTCAATCCCAGTTATAGGCCATTCATCGCCCCAAATACAGCCCCTGTCATGCAACATCATCCTATGGGAAAGAAGGCCAGTTCAAATCTGTCCCACATTTTTTTAGCTCCAGTTGGTAAAATAAATTCATCTTTATCTTGCACAAGATATCAAGGATCCACATTTAAATAAGGAGACAGAGGGTTCATACCAGTTACGAGTACATGGCCAAATCGGCGTACCAGTAACCTGCTCAGCCAGCTCCAAGAAAGCCGGCCAAACTCCTTGTGGTTTTGCTACCGCTTCCTCTGCCGCCCTCCATGGTGTCGCAGTACCCTGTCTGTCTGCTTTCTACCACTTCCTAGGCCAGGGTCGTCCATTCAGCTCTTACCCCTCAGTAACCACAGGGAGACTGGGTACAACCAACCCTTCTAGACATTTTCCATCTTCTTTTGAAGCTTCTTGCATCATTCACTATTTTTCCCATGTTGTTGTTGTTGTTAAGTGCCGTCGAGTCGGTTCCGACCCATAGCGACCCTGTACAGGGTTTCCGAGGGTGTAAATCTTTATGGGAGTAGAAAGCCTCATCTTTCTCCCGTGGAACGGCTGGTAGTTTCGAACCACTGACCTAGAATCCTTCAATATTACAACCTGAGGCTTGATTTTTTTCTTTCAGTTCTTCTAGTTCGAAAAATGCTGAGCATGTTCTTCCCTTTGGGTTTTCTAACTCCAGGGATTTGCATATTTCATTATAAAATTTGACTTTGTTTTCTCTAGCTGCCCTTTGAAATTTTCTGTTCAGCTCTTTTACTTCATCAACTCTTCCAGTTGCTTTAGCTTCTCTATGCTCAAGAGCAAGGTTCAGAGTCTCTTTTGACATCTATTTTCATCTTTTCTTTCTTTCCTGTCTCGTTAATGACCTTTTCCTTTCTTCCTCTACAATGTTCTTGATGTCATCCCACAATTATTCTGATCTTTAGTCATCAGTGTCTAATGCTTCAAATCTGTTCTTGTGATCATCTCTAAATTCAGGTGAGATATATTCAAAGTCATTTTGGCTCTTGTGGACTTGTTTTAATTTTCTTCAACTCCAGCCTGAATTTGCACTGATAGTCTGCTCCACAGTCTTTTGGCTGATGATACTGAGCTTCTCTATCAAGTCTCCCAGAGATGTAGTCAGTATGATTCCTGTGTATTCCATTGGCTGATGTGCATGTATATGGCCATCTTTTATGTTGTTTGAGAAAGGTATTTGCAATGAATAAGTCATTGATCTTGCAAAATTCTATCATGCCATCTCTAGCATTGTTTCTATCACCAATACCTTACTTTCCAACTACTGATCCTTCCTCTTTGTTTCCAACTTTCTTGCATTTCAATCACCAGTAATTGTCAATGCATCTTGGCTGCATATTTGATCAATATCAGAATGAAGAGGTTGATAAAATTCTTCAATTTCATCATCACTGGCTTTAGTGGTTGGTGTGCAAATTTGAAGAATAGTGACATTAATGGATCTTTCTTATAGACGTATGGATATTAGGGGAGCTACAAAGGCACAAAGTGATTAGCTTACAAGTTTTCAAGAGGGAGCCTAGTTTCAGAGGGTGTGGGAGAAGGTAGAATCTCCACTGAGTGGTTTCCAACCTGTCTGGACGGGGCTGGTGAAAGGAGATGGGGATAAGATTCTTGTGGTTCAATAGTGAATTATTGCTATCAGGACTGATTGTGAATATTGCAAATGTAAAGGTAGGTGTTTCGTAACAAAAGGAAAAGAGTGGTTGATCTTGCAGTCCAGAAGCAGAGGACCCTGGGACCATCAAGGGGGAAAAGCAGAGTGCGGGACCCTATCCAGAGAAGCAGTGACTCCAGAGATAGAGACAGAGATGATGATGTGGAGAGATGGAGCGGCTGGGGACTCTGGACTCGGAGGGAGTGCTGGAAGCCGGGGAGCAGGCTTGCAGGGTATACTCTTTGGTTGTTTGAATGGTTATATATTCCTGAGTGCTTCAGTGTACATA
>NW_006408678.1:2687592-2696731 GCF_000296735.1 Chrysochloris asiatica | reverse complement strand
AAAAAAAAAAAAAAAAGGTTATTGGATTAATAATGGCCAATACCAGTTCATTGGTATTTTTGTAATGTTTAGGATATCAACCTTTATGCATTCCATTTCATTTTTGATGGCTTCCAATTTTCCTAGATTTCGTAGTTCCTACATTCCATGCTCCAATTATTAGTGGCTATTTGCAGCTGTTTCTTCTCGTTTTGAGTTGTATCCCATCAGCAAATGAAGGTCTTGAAAGGTTGGCTCCATTCGCATCATTATGGTCAACGCTACTTTGAAAAGGCAGCTGCTCCCCAGTCCAATTTAAGTGCCTCCCAACCTGAGGGTCTCATCTTCTGCCACTGCATCTGACAATGTTCCACTCCTATTCATAAGGCTGTCAGTGGCTAACCATTCAAAAGTGGTCTGTCGCTCCTTCTTCCTTGTCTGTCTTAGTCTGAAAGCTCTGCTGACACCTGTCTGCTATGAATGACCCTGCTATCACATAGCTTTCAGCATCACAGCTACATGCAAGCCACCACGGTATAACAAACTGACAGATGGTTGGTGGTATTTTAAAATAGATATAATTCAGGTGTGGATACAGATTTTTTTATCAACTAAAGAAGCATACGAAATAACTTCTGGATAAATAGCATGATTTGAGAATTTCAAAAATTAACTTGATACTCATAAATGCTAACTCCTTCTTCAGTGCACAAGTATATTTTTGCCCGATACCCTAATCCCAAGAAGTGGGGATGGGTACAAAAATAGAAGTTGCATTTTTATATACATTAGCTCATTTGATCTTCACTGCAAAGCCAGGTGTTATGGACAAATAGCTCCATTTTGCAGTTAAATCATAACTCAAAGAAGTTACGTGATTTGCTCAGAGTAGCACAGGATTCAAACCCAGCTCTGATTCCATGATAAATGAGGAATGCATGCTTTATGGTGTGGTCAAATCAGTCTGTCAATCGTCTCACTGCACATCCCCCTTATGAATTAAACTGTTATTGTTGTTAGGTGTCATCTAGTCTGTTCGGACTCATAGTAATCCTATGTATAATAGAACAAAACACTGCCTGGTCCGGCACCAGCCTCACATTCATTGTTACTACTGAGCTCATCGTTGTTGCCTTTGTGCTAATCCAACACATTGGAGGTCTTCCTCTTTGGGATGACCCAAGCTAGATGTCCTTCTCTAGGGACTGGTCCCTCCTGATAATATGTCTGAAGTGTGAGAGACAAAGTCTCATGACCCTGGGCTTCTAAGGAGCATTGTGACTGTACTTCTTCCAACACAGATTTGTTTGTTCTTCTAGTAGTCCACGGTATTCTTAATATTTCTTCTTCAACATAACTCAAATGCGTCAATTCATTTATTCTTTCGCTTTAGTCAAAATTCTTCATAATGTGTATAATAACTTCCTTTACCCATCATTTCCCAAACTTTGACCACAGAAACTTTTTTGCATATAACATCTATTAGTTCGAGTGTACTCACAGAAAATACCTTCAGAAATAATTCCACAGCCCCATTCTAACGGTGGGTGAAATCTTGCTACATTTCTGCCCTTTTTAAATTTGGGGATATTAACGCATGCCATAACTATTACTGCCATAATCACTTTATTGAAGAATCAAACAAGTTGACAATATGTGACCAAAATCATTTTTATTTGGTAAGCAATTCTTTTTACTCTGTCAAAAAGCAAAAGTATTTTTTCCCAAGCATTTGGACTCCTAAGTAGCATACTTCTCAGAGTCCATGAGGCATTTAGGCACCCCTTACCCAAACCAAGCTTATTGGAAAGTTCCTTTACTCAGATAATAGTGAGTATAGCGACCTGTATAGGGTTTCTGAAGACCAGCTGGTGAGCTTGAACCACGGGCCTTTATGGTCCAAGCTGACTTTACAGTCCAGCGCATTAACCAACAGCACCACACCAGGCCTCCTCAGATAATAGTAAGGGGGAGGAAATTTGCAATTTGAAAGAAGGTCTTGTGCTTTATTGCCACTGGCAATACTATTATAAGCCCTAGGATTTGTTCAAATTTGGGAAATTAATAAGTCAGATGCTAAGTCTTTAAAATGAAGTGTGCTCATTAAAATAAAAAGGGGAAATGGGCTATCAATTTCAAACTGAGCTCTTTTAGGAGCTTTAAACACATAATCAAAATGCAGTCACCTCTTCCTCTACCCAATCTTCTCCCATTTTTAAAACATTTCTGAAGCCCAACATTTATGTGGATCTGCTAAATAGGATCTTCTGAAGCTGAGGACTGCACCAAATGGAACTTAAACTTCAAGTTGTTGTTGTTGTTAAGGGTTGTTGAGTCCGTTCCTACTCATAGCAACCCTATATAGGTTTTTTGAGTAGCACCTTGTGGGTTTGTATTGCCGACCTTGTGGTTCACAGTCCAGTGTTGATCCTACAGCGCCAGATATTCGGAGCTTAAATTAGGGGTGAACAGTTGACACTTATCACTAAAGAGTCTGCAGAAGCACTAATGGGGGGGGGGGGCGGCTACAGGCTGGCGAACCCTAAAGCAAACCCCACCTTCAGTATGCTCAGGGCAGCATCCTTTACCTTTCAGGTCTCATGCCACTTTTAGATAGGCAACGGCGAAACCAGATAGTGTGCTCTCAATTGACAAAGTACATTACTGCCTTCTCTTGAGAAAGAGAGAAATATCATTCCAACGGAATGAAAACCTAATCACTACAGACAACTTGTTCTCTCCTAAAATAAAAGATTTGTATCTGAATCAAAAGTCTCCACAAACTTTAAAACGTCCACAAAATTTTTGCAATTCCCTCCACTTTTACAAGTTTCCCCACTGTCTCTCATCATTCACACTTTCTAACATCATTTTTATTGTAAAATTCTATATTCTAAAATCGGATTTGCATATATGTCTCTGGATATTTACTGACAGCTAATGTCAGCCTTGAACCGCAACATGTGCACACACAGCTGCCATTGCTTCTCAAAGGCAAGCGGAGAAGTGACTGATGGTCTCACATCTGTCATTGCAGCCTCACAGCCACACAGGGACGACAGTCCTGTGAGCAGTGACATTTGCCAACATTCTATAGCGCTGAGAAGTAGACTGTTGGATTGGGTAGCCAAGACCTTTAGCAGGCTGGAGATGAGCTCGTTTTCCCAGGAAGGCCCTGCTATGGATTGCACTGTGTCCCCCCAAAATATGTGTTGTATATAAAAACCTCTATAGTAGTAATTAGGAGCGCTGATAGTCTAGTACTTATGAGTCCGTCTGTGAATCTTACAGTCAACAAAACTACTAGCCGTTTCTGCTCCGTAAAGATTTACAGCCTCGGAAACCCTATGCAGGGTCGCTAAGAGTCGGAACCGACTCCACTGCACACCATCACCACCCCCACCACCATAGTAGTGATTGTGATCCCATTTAGGACTGGGTTTTCTTTGTTGTAATAATTAAGAGGTCACATCAGGGAGTCCTGGTGTGGCGCTTGAACTGCAAGGCCAGCGGTTCAAGCTCACCAGCTGGTCCTTGGAAACCCTACACAGGATAACTATGGGTAGGAATCAACTCAACAGCACTTAACAACAACAACAACAAATCAGTGTTACTGTTGTTGTTGTTGTTGTTAAGTGCCGTCGGTCGAGTTGATTCTGACCCACGGTGCCCCTGTATAGGGTCAGCTTGAACCGGCGATCTTGCAATTCAAACCAACTTTGCAGTCCAGCGCGTTAACCCACAGCGCATCAGCGTAGGGTATGTTTTAAGCCAGAGAAAAGCAAGCAGCGATGAGAAAGGCAGGTGTCGTGCCACATAAAGATGAGTGATAGAAGCTGAAGACAGACAAAGACCCTCCCCAAGAGAACCAACAGGGACCGAATGCCATTGCAAAGAGCCGACACTTGAATTTCAACCGCTAGCCTTCTAAACTGTGAGAAAATAAATTTCTGTCTCCTAAAGCCACTCGTAATATTTCTGTTAAAACAGCAGTACATAAGTAAAACATCCTGCCTCCTTCCAGCTGAAACCTATAAAGGGCCTCAACTGGTTCACTCCGATTTGACCCCCTGCTGAGAGAATTTGCCTTCCCACTCCACTGAATCAGAATTTACATTAGAACCAGATGTAAATATAAGAATCACCTGTGGATGTGTAAGAGTCCTTGGGATCTTGCAAAAATGTAGGATCTGATTCACTCTACCTGGGGCCGTGTTGGTGGTTGTGTGTAGTCTAGTTAGTTCTGACCCATAGTGACCCTGTAGAGGGTTTGTTAGGCTGTAAATCTTTACAGGAGCAGAAAGCCTCATCTTTTTCCTGGTGAGTTACTGGTAGTTTCGAACTGCTGACCTCACCGCTAGCACCCAACTCAATCCACTACTCTACAAGGAGCTCTGGTAGCATAGTGGTTACGAATCAGGCTGTGAACCACAAGGTCAGCAGTTCAAAACTACCAGCTGTTTCACAGGAGAAATATGAGGCTTTCTGCTCCTGTAAAGATTTACAGCCTCGGAAACCCTATACAGGGTCGCTATGAGTCGGAACCGACTCCACCACGGCACTTAACAACAACAACCTGGCTCCTTATAGCTAGGGTATAAATGCAAATTCTCAGCAGAGTAGAACCAGAATCAGTTTAAAGCCCTGTACCTAAACAGCCCTCTATTCTGCATTTCCTATCCTGTTTCTCACCTATCTTGATAATTCAGTAACTTTTCATTTACGGCAGTGGATTTGGATTTGGGCATTTTATGGTCCAGACATTCTACTACATGATTTATATGTGTTATAAATGAGAAAAGAAAGAAGGAAGGAAGAAGGGAGGAAGGAAGAAAAGAAAGAAAGAAAACTACATAATAAATGAAGCAAAAAATAATAGATGCATTATAATTTTACATGCGTTTAAAAAGAGAGTGTCTTGGAAATTATATGCACTCTATTTCTCTCTAGCTCTTTCTCTCTCATAGAATCATCCATTTAACAAATACTTATTCAGTGCCCTCTAGATGCCAGGTTTTGCCCTAGACAATGAGAACAGAGTAGTTAACAGGATATGACCTGAATCATTCTAAAAGAAACTTCCAGATGGAGAAGTGCCAAGTAGAAGGTGAGTAAAGGAACAAGTGAATAAACATTGAAGGCTTGAATTTGCTGCCTGTCTCCTTAGGAGGTACTCAACTAGCAACTTTTAACATTAGAATAAACTGAAATCAAACAGCATGCAGTTCAGTTTTTCAAACACCTATATGGAGGATGTTAGTCATGCCCTACTCTTTTGACAAGATAATGTTATTGCTCATTTCCTTTCTATGACTATATAACATGAGTCAGAAATTTTGGATCATAGAAAAGAAGAACAATGGCCAAAAGACAAAGCTGACATTTGCTGAGCCCCCAAACAGATATTCTTTAATTCTTAGATTATAGCTTCCAAATTAAAATTTTTGCGCAAAATTAGCAGCAATCTTAAAATGTTTACTAAATAATTCTTTATCATCAGCCAATGTGCCCTATATGATATCAAGTCTTTGAAATCAGTTGAGATTTCCTGTGTCCTTAATACTTGAGAACATGACTAATTTTTGTAAATTTTTCAAATATATTTTTTAATGATATTTATTTTCCATGTGTATTTATATATGCACACAATCACATGTATAAGTTTGGTGGTGGTGGTGTGCCATGGATTCAATTTCTGACTCATAGTGACCCTACATAGTTTCTGAAGCTGATCTTTACAGAAGCAGAAAGCCTCATCTTTCTCCCACAGAATGGCTGGTAGCTTTGAATTGCTGACCTTGAGATTAGCAGCCTGATTTGTAACCATCACACTACCAGAGCTCCTTTGTAGATGTATATGATGGTGGTGGTAGTGGTTATGTGCCATACAGTCGGTTCCGACTCACAGCAACCCTGCATAGGGTTCCCAATGCTGAACATTTTTATTGTTGTTGTTAGGTGCCATCGAGTTGGTACCAACCCATAGCGACCTTATGCACAGCAGAACAAAACACTGCTTGATCCTGGGCCAACTTCACTACTGTTGCCACGCTTGAGTCCATCGATGCTGCCACTTAGCCAATCCATCTCACTGGGGATCTTCCTCTTTTTCTCTGACCCTCCACCTTACCAAACATGATATCCTTCTCCAGCGACTGCTCCCTCCTGATAATATGTCTGAAGTATGAGATATGCAGATGATACAACCTTGCTTGCTGAAAGTGAAGAGGACTTCAAACATTTACTGATGAAAATCAAAGAGCACAGCCTTCGGTATGGATTACATCTCAATGTCAAGAAAACAAAAATCCTTACCACTGGACCAATAAACAACATTCTTATCAAGGGAAAAAAGATTGAAGTTGTCAAGGACTTCATTCTTCTTGGATCAACTATCAACACTCACAGAAGCAGCAGTCAAGAAATCAAGCGACGTATTGCATTAGGCAAATCTGCTGCACAAGATCTCTTTAAAGTGTTGAAGAGCAAATATGTCAGCTTGAGGACTAAGGTGCACCTGACCCAAGCCATGGTAATTTCAATAACCTCATATGCATGCAAAAGCTGGACAGTCAATAAGGAAGACCGTAGAAGAATTGATTCCTTTGAGTTATGGTGTCGGAGGAGAATATTGAAAGTGCCATGGGCTGCCAAAAGAACCAACATATCTGTGTTGGAAGAAGGGCAGCCAGAGTGCTCCTTGGAGGCCAAGATGGCCAAACTTCATGACCATCTTTGTTGTTGTTGTTGTTGTTAAGTGCCGTCGAGTAGATTCCGACCCATAGCGACCCTGTACAGGGTTTCCGAGGCTGTAAATCTTTACGGGAGCAGAACACCTCATCTTTCTCCCGCGGAGTGGCTGGTAGTTTTGAACTGCTGGCCTTAAGGTTCGAAGCCTGATTCATAACCACTACACTACCAGAGCTCCTTATGACCATCTTTACAGGAGCAGAAAGCCTCATCTTTCTTTCATGGAACGGCTGATAGCTTCAAACTACTGACCTTGGGATTAGCAGCCCAACTTGTAACCAGTACACTACCAGAGCCCCTTTGTATAAGTACATATACTCCTTAATTATGTTACTTATGTCCTCCGTGATCATACTCATTTTTGTCTACCTGATCCATCTATTTCTGAAAGAGATGGCTTAAACATTCACCTAGATTTTGGATTGGTCTGTTTTGTTTTGTTGTTTTATGGGTGCTTTATCAGTGCACTCATAAATGACATTGACGAGCATATCCACTTAAGTGATTGATCCTTTCATTAATAACAGATCTCTGTCCTCACTCTTCCCTTAAGTGTCTTTTGTACTGAAATATTTTGTCTGAAATTAATATTGCTACATATGCTTTCTATATTACGTAATCTGAAATAGTCCCTTAATTCAAGCCTTGGGTTGCAATGATAAAGGATTGTATGGGTCAAAAAGGTATTAAATGGCACAGGAAGAATTTAATAGAAGGCATATACAGTCACTGTTAAAAAGGATCAGTCAGCATTCAACCATTTCTGGAGGGAACATACGATTAAGAACCACTCACTTGTACTGAAGGATGAATTCAGTTCAGGCTATGCTAAAGGCATTGACAAAAAAACAAATTTCCAGTAACTGAAATGCTTCAATAATGGATCAAATGGATCTAGGCACAAAGCAGAAAATAACAAAAATACCTATTAATTATCAAATATATAAATACATTTGGAGTCCAGGTGTGGAGCTGAAAGAAAAGCACTGGACTGCTAACCATAAGGTCCGTAGTTCAAGCCTACCAGTCACTCTTTGGAAAACCTAGGCATTGGAACTAATTCAACAGCACTTAACAACAAATAGACATTTTGCTGTGTAAATCATAACAAATAGGGATAATATCAAGAAGACTAAATCACAACAATTAGGGACAACATTAAGAAGAGTGAGAATGGCAGAATTGTTCATTATGCCCAAGATGCAGTCTTTTGACCAGGAGAAGGGGATACTGCATGGTTCAGAATTAGAAAAAGTATGCAGCAGGGTTGTAACCTTTCACCCTATTTCTTCAATCTGTATGCTGAGCAAATAAGGAGCTCTGGTAGCATAGTGGTTACAAATCCGACTGCTAACCTCAAGGTCGCAGTTCGGAACTGCCAGCCATTCCACCAGAAAAGATGAGGCTTTCTGCTCCCGTAAAGACTTACAGCCTCAGAAACCCTGTGCAGGGTCACTATGAGTCAGAATTGACTCCACAGTACTTAACAACAACAACAAATGCTGATCAAATAATCTGAGAAACTGGATTCTATGAATGGCATTAGAATTAGAGAAAGACCCATTACAAATCTAAATCTGTGATATGCAGATGATATAACCTTGCTGGCAGAAAATGAAGACATCTTGAAGAACTTACTGATGAAAATAAAGGACCTCAAACTTCAGCGTGAATTACACCTGAACATGAAGAAAACAGAAGAAAATCCTCTGGACCAATAAATAACATCATGATATATGGTGAGGAAATTGAATTTGTTAACAATTTCATTCTACTTAGATCAATAATCAATGTCCACGGAAGCAGCAGTCAATAAATCAGACAACATATTGCATTAGGAAAATCTGCTGTAAACTATCTCTTTAAAGTTTTATAAAGCATACATGTCACTTTGATGATTAAGGTGCACTTGAACCAAGCCATGATTTCTCCAATATCTTTGTATGCATACAAAAGTTGGATAATGAAAAGGGAAGACAGAATAATTAATGCATTCAAACTGTGATATTGGTGAAGCATAGACCATGGACTGCCCAAAGAACAAACAAATCAATCTTAAAAGGAATACCACCAAAAAAGACTTTGACTCTTGTCCTTTGGACACATCATCAAGAAAGACGGATTGCTAGAAAAGGACATCGTGTTTGATAAAGTACAGGACCAACAAAAGTAAGGGAAATACTCAATGAGATGGATTGCTACTATAGCAGCAATGATGGATTCAAACAGACCAATAATAATGAAGATGGCACAGAATTGGGCAACATTTTGTTCTGTTATGCATAAAATTACTATGGGCTGAGTCTAGGAGTGGAGGTCCCTAGGACCATCAATGGAGAAGAGCCGAGAGCGGGACCCTACCCAGAGAAGCAGTGATGCCTGAGATGGAGGCAGAGACAATGACGTGGAG
>NW_006408678.1:2682432-2687262 GCF_000296735.1 Chrysochloris asiatica | reverse complement strand
AATGTTACCTTGTTTAGAAGTAGGGTCTGTGAAGATGTTATAAGTTAGCTTAACATGAAGTCATCCAGAATTTATTGTTGTTGTTAAGCGCCATCGAGTTAGTTCCAACTCATAGCAACCCTGTATAGGGTTTCAGAGGAACGGCTAACAAGTTTGAACCATTGATGTCACAGTTCAAACAGACTTCATGGTCCAGTGCTTATCCTACAGCACCATACCAGTCCTAATTCCTTCTGAGTGGAAACGAAAAGAGACACACAGGAGCAAGACCAGAAAACCATATTATGAAGATGCATCTAAACCAAGGAAAGGACACCAAGAATAAAATGTGGAACAAAACTCAAAATTGTTTTTCAAAAAAGATCGGGCTTACTAGTCAGAAAAAGGCTGGAAGAGCCTGAGACTATGGCTCTCCAATACCCTTCATGTTTGGAAAGTAACTCACCCTCATGGTCCAATTTTTAGCCAAGTAGTCAATCCGTATACAAGGAGGATAACAACTGTAGTAAGGTATGCTCACCATGGAATGGTCAATTATTCAAGATCAAAAGGGCAACAATTACCTAAGGACAAAGTTGACAAGGGATGGCAAGATGGGTAGAATGGAAATAGGAACCATAGTGTAATGACTCTTGTTGCAGGGAGGGGATTGCAATCATTGAGGTGAAACAAAGTGTAGGATTTGTCTAATGTAAAACTGATGATCTGCTTTGTAAACCTCTACTCAGCTGACAATAAGAAGTTCAAAAACAGACAAAGAAAGCCAAGAACTATCAGGGTCTATCTGAAGTTGAAAGAGTTAAAGAAGGATCTTCTCCTATAGTCTTCAAAGAAAACATAGCCTTGCTGACACACTGAATTTGAATTGCCAGTCTCCAGAACTTTGAGACAATACATTTGTTTTCTTATAAACTACAGCAGCCCTAGGAGACAAATAAAAACACCTTAGACATATAACTTTTAGAAATTTAAATATCAAATATTTGACATATCTTAAAGAATATATGTGGACATAAATTGTGAGGTACATATTATGAGGCATAGTGGCTAGGATTTGCAACTTTCCACAAAATAGAGAACAATGGCTGGTAGCAGGCACACCATGACTTCTACCATATTCTAACTGTCAAAGCACATCATGAAACCAGCTCAGATTCAAGAACTAAGAAAACAGACTCCACCTTTTAATGGGAGAAGCTGCAAAGTCATGTTGCAAGCAGCCGGGAGGACTGAAGAATTGGATGATGAAAAGATTCTTCTCAAAGAGTCCAGCTACCATGCTGTAAAAGTAATTTCTAAGAAGCACAAATAGTCCACACATAACATGGAGGTAAGAACATCTGAGCCCAACGTCTGTTAGGGTCCAGTACCTTGACTTCTGAAAGTCTAGCAAGACCCTTTTGAGGTTAGCACACACAGCACACACAGACAAAAAGCAGCAAGTAGGAAGGTTGATTAAGCTATGAATAGAACACTTCTCAGAAGAGGAGAAGCAGGTATCTCTCTCATGAGTGAGAGAGAGCCCTGGCTTTCTGCTCTCTTTCCTTCTTTATAGGGTTTTTGGCTTGTCTCCCTCAAGTGTAATTCTGACTGGTGGCAGGGTCTAGGCAACACACATTCTTCATGTGCACCCTTTTTGGTGGACTAGCACTGTTCTATTTCTCAGAAGGTGTTCTGGGCTCAATTTCCTGGAATTGTTGATTTCCAGGTGTTGAGGTGCAATTATATTAGCTCTTAGGTTCCTACTCTGTCCCTAACAGTCTCCTCTTCCTTTTGTGGTCTTTGCTCAGTTAATTTGTTTACACATATGTACTGAAGAACTGAAGTCCAGGTGGGGTACTCTAAGATAAGCACTGAACTGCAAGGCTGGCAGTTCACACTCACCAACCACTCCTCAGAAACCCTACACAGTGTCACTGAGTCAAAACCAACACAACAGCACTTAACAACAATAACTGATGAACTACTATGTCCGTAGAACTTCATCCTTGTTGCTTTAATATACTGGAAACTTCTTTTTTTATTTTATTTTATTGCTTTCAACCTAAAGCATCAGCTGATAAGAGGGTAATTCTGGAGTTTATAATGCTAACTTAAGTTGTAGATAAGATTGAATGTCTACACCATTTTCCAAAAATAGTCCCACTTATGATATGCAAGGTGCGTATTATTCTTCTCTTTAAAAGTGCACTTTTCTCTTCTCCATGTCTGTACTCCAGGGACTTGGTGTGGTTATCAGCTTCTGTTGAGCCAACTCACAAGTCATGGCAACCCCATGTCATCCTGTGCTGTACCATTCCTAAAATCAGTTGGGATTTGGACCATAGGGTTTTTACTGCCTGGTTTTCAGAAGTAAACCACTGGGCCTTTCTTTTTAATGTTAATCTGGAAGCTCTACTGGAATGTTTTCAGCATCATAGCAATACCAAGCTTCTACTGACAGCAGGTGGCATCTGCACATGAGGCACACCAGCCAGGAATTGAACCTGGTTCTCAATTGCTTGGAAGGTGAAAATTCTATCATGGAATCACCAATAGTTTCCTTGCATTGTGGTTAGTAGAGGGACTTAAATCTCTATCTGGCCGACCATCTTCTGGAAAGCAGTGAGGAAACAGTTGCCTCAGTGATGAGTTCTATTCTCCTGGTTGAAGTTGTTGCTTCTTCAGAATATTCTTTACTGCAGTCTCACTGCTATGTCAGCCAGGTCAGCTGAATGACTGTCTATATGTATCTGTTTCTAAAATATTTTTAGTTCACATACTTGCAACAACATCTTGTTAAGTTGCCTAAATAGCTTGCTCTTTCAAGATTTTAAATCAGTTGTCATGGTAACAGATGTTCAAAGACAAGGACTTACTATTTTATATTGAACTATGTTTTCCTCAACTTCCCACAAGCTTTACATTTAATTGCTCAGCCCTCTGGGGATAAAGGCACAAGCAAAATTCAATCTTTCTTTTTTCCACTTTTATATTAACACTTTTAAGAAATATAAAACCCCACAGGCATTCAAAATTTTTGCTAGTCTGTATTCTGCTTGGTGCTTAGTAAGACCTGAATATATTGAAATAATGATCATGGTACTGAAAGAGAAAAAATAAATAAATAAAAAAGCATCAGGCTCTGTTGCCCATTCTCCATCTACACTTCAGCTGAAATGAAAACTCCACAACTCCATTGACTGGTTATCTTGAAACAAAGAACAAAAGCGTAATCACATATCGAGACAGGGTAATTAAAGTCAAGACCACAGAAATCTAATTCTCAAAGCACATCCAGGCATAATAACCACTATTGGAAATGTTGTCTATACTGAAAAGCCCTTGTGTCTGTATAGAATCTGTATAGAATCTTTTAATTATGAAAAGCTGTGGGGGCAGGGGCAAATCCAACAAACTGCTGGAAGAGGACCTTCCCTCTCCAGACTGGGAAACTGGTAGGTTTCTTACTAAGTTGTAAGAAAGAAAACAGTAGGGTGTTTTTTGTTTTTTGTTTTTCAAGCATTCACTATAAAGCTGCCTTCTGCAAAGGCATGTGTTGAAATGGAAAGACTGGTGGGCTCTGGAACAAGAGTACCTGGGTTCGAATTCTGAGTCTGTTTTTTGCCAGATGTGTGACTTCTGAGCTTCATCCCAACATTGGAATAAAAGTATCTAGCTCTGGTAGCATAGTGGATACGAATCAGGCTGTGAACTGCAAGGTCAGCAGTTCGAAACTACCAGCTGCTCCACGGGAGAAAGATGAGGTGTTCTGCTTCTGTAAAGATTAACAGCCTTGGAAACCCTGTGCAGGGTCACTATGAGTCGGAACCGACTCCATGGCACATAACAACAAAACCAACAACCTCGACCTCTAGCCAAATGTTATGAACTGAATTATATCCCTCAAAATATGTGTTGGAATCCTAAACTCTATACCTGTGGACATAATCTAATCTAATGTAATATAATCACTTCCCATAATGTAAAAAAAAAAAGTATATACATCAAAGGAAATTTTATTTAATAGTTAAATGAGATTCCGTATGAAAAACATCCAGTTTAGCAAGGTCTTAGTAAATGTTTGTTCTTCTCAGTTCTCCCACCTCCATCAGAAACCTCTGAGTTTAAAAGAAAGGGTTTCTGGAGTGGAATACAGGGAGAGGTATAACTATACTTCATCATTCACGTCATTAAGGTCAACTCTACTTTGAAGAGGCAACTCTTCCCAAATGGTATTCTGAGTGCCTCCCAACCTGAATGGTTCATCTTCTGGCACTGTATCATGCAATATTCTATTGCTACTCATCAGGTTTTCAGTGGATAACCATTCAGAAGTGATCTGCCTCTCCTTCTTCCTGGTCTGTCTTAGTTTGGAAGCTCTGATGAAACCTATCCACCATGAGTGACCCTGCTGGTATTTAAAATAGTGCTGGCAGAGCTTCCAGAATCACAGCAACTCACAAGCCACTTCACATGACAAACTGACATTCTAGTGATGGCCTAGTAGTTTACCCCAACTCCATGTGCCCCAGAAATCTGGGTTCCAGAAGAAGTAGAATTTCATTTCTCACTAGATAGATCAATGTCAACATCTGTGTCAAAAGAGGGGTGGAGCTTGATGGTGGCTAGGGTGGAGGTGCAGTGAAGTTCACCGTCAGCCATACCACAGAATACCAGGCAAAGCAGATTCAGGGCAGAGCTCCAAAACTCAGAACCACATAGCTAGGAATATTTTAAAAGTTTGAAGGCTTATAGCCAGTGGAACTTGAAGCTGAAGTAAGCAATCACGTACTTTTGAATCTGCCGGGCTCGGAGGCCCAGAGCCAACATCTTGGGCAAGGCCAAACG
>NW_006408678.1:2679910-2682332 GCF_000296735.1 Chrysochloris asiatica | reverse complement strand
GACCCTGCACAGGGTTTCCGAGGCTGTAAATCTTTACTGGAGCAGAAAGCCTCGTCTTTCTCCCACGGAGCAGCCGGTAATTTTGAACTGCTGACCCTGAGGTTAGCAGCCCAATTTGTAACCACCACACTACATCTGTGTTGTTGTTGTTGTTGTGTGCCGTGGAGTCGGTTCCAACTCATAGCGACCCTGTGCAGGGTTTCCGAGGCTGTAAATCTTTAAGGGAGCAGAAAGCCTCAGCTTTCTCCCACAGAACAGCTGGTAGTTTCAAACTGCCGACCTTGAGGTTAGCCCGATTTGTAACCTCTAAAAGTCACCTCTAAATCACTATCTGATTCTTTGATATAAAGGGGATACTCTTTATTGTAAAGACTTGGAAATCTTGATTACGACTCAGTATTTGAAGTGCTCTTTGAAAATTTTCCATCATTCCGCGGCTGAAAACCCCCTAACGGCTTTCATCTGTCAGGTAACAAACAGATTGTAAGCTCCTCGGCAGAACGAAGCCAGAGAGGCAGACAATCGAGACCATCTTTCCTGGCCTCCTCCTCTTCTTCCTTTCTGTCTGATCTCTTTCTCTTCCACATTGACCATCTTCCTTCCTTCTAACTCCTCCACCCCAATGCTCTTCCCTCAAAGTGTGCACGAGGGGCTTGCTCTCCTAGCTCACTAGCTGCTTGCTGTTCATGGCCTCCAAGTTGGTGCCCAACTTCACACACAGTGAGAGAACATGCTACCTGGTTCTGAGTCATCCTCATGACTGGTCATGGATCGGAATGTTGTGATTCAAACAGCTTTCATGGGCTGATTTTCAGAAGTAGATCACCAGGCCTTTCTTCCTATTCACCGTAATCTGGCAGCTGCACTGAAACATGTTCAGCTTCATAGCAACAATTAAGCCACCACTGGTGACGGGGGTGGGAGGTGGGGATGATTGTATATGAAGTCCATTGGCTGGGATTTGACTCCAAGTCTTCTGCATGGAAAGTAGGAATTCTACCACTGAACCCCATCACTCACCAGCAGTGCACAAGCCACATCCTCAAAGGCAGGTTTCCTGCCACTCGATTGCACTGTGTCCCAATCCTCACAGTAGCTTACTTCATTTTCTCACAGGTCTTGTCATAGGGAACTGGATGTAACTCAAGGCCTGGTGTCATTGTCAGGTGTCACTGGGCCACGCTGACCCCATGTGACAGAGCAGAACTGCCCTGTAGGGATTCCTAGCTGTAACCTTTACGGGAGCACATCACCAGGTTTCTTACGGAGCCACTGGATGAGTTTGAACCACAAACTTTTCAGTTAGCAATCAAATGCTTAACAGCTGTGCCACCAGGCTCCTTAGGTGTACACTAAGAATCAGCTATTGGTGAGAGAGAAATAAATGAGGCAGGTTGTTGTTGTTGTTAAGTGTCGTTGAGTCCATTCAGATTCATAGCAACCTGGTGTAGCATTTCCGCGGCGCGGCTGGTGGATTTGAAATGCTGAACTTGTGGTTCCCAGTTCAGTGTTGATCCTATAGTGTCACACCAGGAGCACAAAGCACTAAGGTGGCCAAAAGAAAAGTGTATTCAGTTTTGCCTGGAAGTGGACAGGGGTGACCACATACCAGAAAGTTTGGGTCTTGAAAGTTAGTCAGGGGATTGTCATGTGGGCAGGGGCCTGAGAGCAGTCCAGGAATCCAGGCAGAGAGGAGGACACCTGCTCCCGGATGGATGGATGCCCTCGGCAGGGACTAGCGCACTGTGTTGGAGACAAGTTCATTGTCTCAGCATCTCCTTATGGAGGGAAAAAGTAGCCCACAAAAAAATCTTATGCAACTACATTTCCCAGGACAATAACTGGTCTAAGTGTTGAAGCTCTGATGTCAGATGGGCTCATCAGAATCCTTCTTGTGGGTTTTGTATCGAGCAAGAGGGGAGAGGTTAGCAAGCTGAAGCAACATGAACAGGAGTGGTTGGAGACCATCTCTTACTACCTGGGGGAACCCCATCTGTAGAAATGCCAGCTGGGAATAGAGACAGGAGAAGGACAACAGCTTTGTTAGTATTATTCCAGCCCTTGATCCTGCTGAGTTTGGAAGTGTTGTTGTTGTTGTTGTTGCTAAGTGTTATTTATTGAGTCAGTTCTGACCCATAGAGACCCTCTATGGGGTTTCCCAGGAGCAGCTGGTCAGCTTGAACCAGCGACCTTGCTGTTCAAACGACTTTGCAGTCCAGCGCATTAGCCCATTGTGCCACACCAGGCCTCTGAGTTTGAAATTGGAATCACCTTTATCATCTGAGTTATATGAGCCACTAGATGGGTATGTAGGTAGGTATGTAGGTAGACAGACAGACAGATAGACAAATACCTGCCCATCAAGTTGACTTTGACTCCTGGTTACCTTACATACAACGGAACGTTGTTTGTAACTGCGAAC
>NW_006408678.1:2674545-2675427 GCF_000296735.1 Chrysochloris asiatica | reverse complement strand
GCTATGAGTCAGTTTCGACTTGATGGCACCTGACAACAACAACCTATATCTTAGCCAATGTTACTGAAGAGAGAAGTCCAAGGTGCACTAAAGGCACTAGCAAAGAATAAGGCTCTGGATTTTGATGGAATACAAATTGAAATCTTTAAACAAACTGATGAAACACTTGAGGCACTCACTCATGTATGCCAAGAAATTTGGAAGACGGCTACCTGGAAAACTGATTAGAAGAAATCCATATTTGTGATCATTCCAGTGGGTGGTGACTCAACAGAATGTGGAAATTATCAAACAATATCATTAATATCACATGCAAGTAAAATTTTGTTGAAAATAATTCATAAACGACTGCAACAGTACAGTGACAGGGAATTTCCAGAGGTGTAAGCCAGATTCAGAGTAGGATAAGAAATGAGGACTATCATTGCTGATATCAGATGGATGTTAACTGAATACCAGAAAGCTGTTGACCTGTGCTTTCTTGACTATGCAAAGGCTTTCAACTGTGTAGATCATGATGAACTATGGATAGCATTGTGAAAAATGGGTATTCCAGAACACTTGATTGTGCTCTTGGGGAAATTGTACATAAACCAAGAGTAGTTTTTCTAACAAAACAAAGGGAAATGAGTGGCTTAAAACCAGGGTTGCATTCTTTCACCATAATTATTTAATCTGAGCAAATAATCTGAGAAACTAGATTATATGAAGAAGAACATGGCATCAGGATTAGAGGAAGACTCATTAACAAACTACAAATTTTCAGATAATACAACTTTGCTTGCTAAAAGCTAAGAGGACTTAAAATATTTGCTGATGAAGATCAAAGACTACAGCCTTTGGTATGGGTTGCATCTCAATATAAAGAAAACAAAAATCCTC
>NW_006408678.1:2671772-2673005 GCF_000296735.1 Chrysochloris asiatica | reverse complement strand
TAACTTGCTGTTGATTAAAGACAACATAGAGATGAAAACATCCCTGCTCTACTTTCCCCCATTTAATTAAAAATTTGAGGAGGTCGATTTACCCAGGGGCAACTAGGGTAAGCTTTTTTTTTAAACTGAAGCTCACTACCTCCATAGGGTTAAAATAATAATAATAATACAAGCACTACTTAATTTTTCAATCAGAAACAGACCTTAAAAGTTCTGGCTACATCTTCTGTATAAAATGTGAAGTGATTCAATAAAAAGCCCTATTCGGTCAATTTAACAAGCAATAAAATAGAACCAAACCAAAACCCATTGCTATGAGATCATAGCAACACTGTAAGACAGAGGAGACCCGTCCTATAAGGTCTCCAAGGCTATAAATCTTTAAAGAAGCAGACATCCTCATCTCTCTCCAGCACAGAGCAGCTGCTGGATTCTAACACCTCTCCCACTCCACACTCTTTTTGGTTAGCAGCCAAATTCTTGAACCAATGCACCACCAGTGCTCCTCAGCAACAGATACCTTAATTATATGTTACTGTCCATTCGTTATTTCTGGTGGGTGCACATTTTATTATAGAATGCAGAATCAGTCTTACTGAGCATCAATGAGAAAAATACAACCCCCACCCCCACTCCACTGGTCGACGCATTTGCAAGCACACAAACAGGAAACACCAGTGTGTTTGCTAATTGACAGATTTGGAATCCACAGATTAGTGTGTAGTAGAATAGGAGATGTGTCCTTCCTTGGATTTGGCTTCCTGCCCAAAAATCCTTCATAGGAGAACCTCTCTCCCCACCGCCCCTGGCAGGCTTCCCCTATGATCTGTTCCCCTAGTCCCATTCCTCCAGGTTTTTGGATTATTAAGAATTCCACTTAACCAAAAGGGAGAGAATCAAGTGAGCAGAGAATCATGAAGGTGACATGACAAGAGAAAATCAGCTAGACCAAATCTCAGAAACAGAATGAACACGATGGGGAAATTATCCAGACGTTTGTGAGAATAGAAGCTGACGTGTCATGTGGCAGCATGGGGACTGCGGAAGTAACATTACCATGGATGGGGAAACACAATGACCAAGGAAAAGGAAGACTGCCTGAAGAGAGACAACAATAGAGTAGACATTCACAGAGGAACAGAAGAGAGGCCAGGCAGTCAAAGAGAAATTGGCCCATTGTGTGGTTTTCTGGTTCCAATTCCAGGTGACATGTACACTCAAAGATACAGCTCT
>NW_006408678.1:2664136-2670692 GCF_000296735.1 Chrysochloris asiatica | reverse complement strand
ACATGTTCCTCATGAGCACAATTAAGTGTATGCTGGAATACCCATTCTTACCAATGCTATCAATGTTTGTTATGACTTACACTGTCGAAATCCTTTGCATAGTCAATGAATGAATAAACATCTTTCTGGTATTTTCTTTCTGCCAAGATCCATCTGATGTCAGCAATGATAGCCCTAGTTCCATGTCTTCTTTGGAATTCAGCTTGAATTTCTGGCAGTTCTCTGTCAATGTATTGCTGCAACCGTTTTTGAGTTATCTGTAGCAAAATTTTCCCTGCATATGATATTGATGATATTGTTTCATGATTTCCACATTCTTTTAGGTAACCTTTCTTTGGAATGGGCATAAATATGGATCTTTTCCAATTGGTTGGCCAGGTAATTCTCTTCCAAATTTCTTGGCATAGGTGAGCGAGCACCTCTAGTGCTACACAATTTGTTGAAAGATTTCAATTTGTATTCCATCAATTCCTGGAGACTTTTTTTTCACCAATGCCATCAGTGTAGTTTGGACTTCTTCCTTCAATATGATTGGTTCTTGAAATGGTAGAACACAGATCATTTATTTTTGGTACAATATTCCTTCTATCTTCTTTTGGTGCTTTCTGCATCACTCAATTTTTTGTCCATGTTGTTGTTGTTGTGAAGTGCCATTAAGTTTGTTCCGACTAATAGCAATCCTGTATAGGGTTTCCAAGGAGTGGTTGGTGGGTTTGAACCACCGACTTTGCAGTTCAAATCAACCTTTCAGTCTAGAACATTAACCACCAGCAGCACCACACCAGGACTGAGTGTATTTTCCCTTCTGGTTTTCTAACTCCAAGTGTTTGTACATTTCATTATAATACTTGACATTATCTTCTCAAGCTGCCCTTTGAAACTTTCTGTTCAGCTCTTTTGCCTCCTCGTATTTTCCATGTGCTTTAGCTTCTCTATGCTCAAGAGCAAGTTTCAGAGTCTCTTCTAACATCCATTTTGTTCTTTTCTTTCTTTCCTATCTTTTTAATAGCTTTTGCTCTCTTCCTGTATGATGTTCTTGATGTCATCTGACAACTCTTCACATCTTCAGTCATTAGTATCTAATATATCAAATCTGTTCTTGTGATGGTCTTTAAATTAAAGTGGACTACATTCAAAGTCATATTTTGACTTTGGACTTCTTTTGATTTTCTTCAACTTCAGCCTGAACTTGCATATGAGTGACTGATGGTCTGTTCCACAGTCTGTTCCTGGCCTTGTTTTGGTTTATGATATTGAGTTTTCCCACCATCGCTTCCCACAGGTGTAGTCAATTTTATTTCTGTGTATTCCATCTGGTGAGGTTCATGTGTATAGTCACCTTTTATGTTGTTTTAAAAAAGTATTTACAATGAATAAGTCCTTGGTCTTGCAAAATTCTATCATGTAATCTCCATTTCTGTCACTAAAGCCACATTTTACGACTACTGATTTTCTTCTTTGTTTTCAACTTTCACATTCCAATCACCAGTAATTATCAATGAATCTTGATTGCGTTGTTTATCAATTTCAGACTGAAGAATTTGGTAGATTTCTTTAATTTCATCATCATTGACTTCAGTGGCTGGTGCATAAATCTGAATAACTGTGGTATTAACTGGAATCCCTTATTTTGTTTTGGTGTTAAGTGCCCTCGAGTCAGTTTCAAATCATAGTGACCCTGTATAGCGTTTCCATCAGCAAATGAAGGTCCCAAAAGCTTTACTGCATTTATGTCATCATGGTCAACTCTACTCTGAGGAGGTAGGTCTTCTTCATTCATATTTTGAATGTCTTCCAACCTGAAGGGCTCATCTTCCAGCATTCTATCTCACTATGCTCTGCTGCTATTCATAAGGTTTTCAGTGGCTAATCATCCAGAAAAGTCTGTATCTCCTTTTCCTGTCATAGTCTCAACGTTCCACTGAAATCTGTCTACCATGGGTGAACCTGCTGGTATTTCAAATACCAGTGCATGACTTTCAGCATCGTAATAACATGCAAGCCACCAGAAAATGACAAACTGACAGGCAAATAGTATTTAAATAGATGCCCCAAAATTCACCACAGTGAGAATCTCAGAGAAAGGCTGTATGAAACAGACATAGCATCACAGACAAGAGACAGAACTTTGCTGAAATCAATTATTTGTTGTTGTTGTTAAGTGCTGTTGAGTTGGTTCCGACCCATAGTGACCCTGTACATGGTTTCTGAGGCTGCAAATCTTTATGGGAGCAGAAAGCCTCATCTTTCTCCCATGAAACAGCTGGTAGTTTCAAACTGCTAACCCTGAGGATAGCAGCCCAATTCGTAACCACTATGCTACCAGAGCTTCATATCTTATACTTTGAGTGAAAATCAAACAGTATCACAACTTTGGTTCCAGTTCAAACATGCACAGGCTTATTCCAACAAAACATGTTTAAATATTTGATGACTACAAACCAGTTGTCTTTAGTTTCATCTCACAAAAAAAGGGTACTTTTTATGGCTTGGGAAAAAATTTTTTTGAGGCCAGGCTAATATCAAATTTTTAACAAAACTCAAATGGACATCTTCCCAAATCACTGAACTTTGTATCAATTGTCCCACATAAAACAGCAATTTATAGATAGATCAGTCATGTTAAGGAAGGTATAGGTGATCTCAAAGATTAGCAAAGAAAGGAGATCATCAACCTGCACAAGTGAAGAAACTATGACTGAAGTTCAGTTGGGCTCTCACATAGTTCATTATTTTCAATTTTAAGTGAACATCTTGGTCTCAGCAAGCTATCTGCCTAATGGGTGTCAAAAGCATTGTGTGAAGATCAGCTAACTCAAAGAACTGATCTTTTCATCCATTTTTAAAGCAAGATTGAAGCTAATGAAGATGATGTTAGAGAACAAATTGTAATTGGGGACAAGCCTTGGATTTACTATTATAAGCCAGAGAGCAAAGTCCAATAAAAAGTGACTTCCAAGGGGATCTTCTAGCCCAGAGAGGTCAAAGTGGAGAGGTCAGCTCAGAAGGTAATAGAGATTATTGTTTAGGATCCCAAAGCAGCAATCTTGCTAAATAGAGGATTATTATATTTAAAGTCTTCAGAAAATTGTAAGCTGCATTTGTGAGAAAAGGGTCAGAAAATTTACACCAAGGAATTTTTTTTCTATCACAATGCGTCCACTCATTCTTTGATGGCAGCAAGAATTGTCCTATGAGAATTTCATTGGGAAATGTTGCTCCAACCACCCTACAGTCCTGATCTTGCACCATAAGACTTCTTTTTGTTCCAAAAACTCAAAGAACATTTAAAATGAGCATGATTTGAGTTCCTCAAGGATGTCAAAACTGCCATTTTAATGTGGTATAAATCAAAGACTGCAGAATTCTTTAGGGATGGGTTAGAGAGATGGCCACATGGCCTTCAGAAACATCTAGACCTAGATGGAGAAAATGCTGAGAAACAATGGCTCCACGTTTTGATATTTTTATTTGGTAAAGATTTCTATGGTTTTTGTAGCAATATTTTTTTACTTACCCTCATGTGTGAGCATTTGTAGTTTGAAGGAGAGAAAAAAATTATTAATACAAAATCAGTGTAAAACTGTTCAGAATCTTTTATTAGAAGTAAATTTTATTCCAAAGAACATGTTGTTGTTGTTGTTGTTGTTGTTAAGTGCCGTCGAGTCGGTTCCGACCCATAGCGACCCTGTACAGGGTTTCCGAGGGTGTAAATCTTTACGGGAGTAGAAAGCCTATGATAACTTGGTAAATATGAAATCAGTCATGCTCTAAGAAACACAGTTCTGACTTAAATCAAGCCATCACTTTTGACTGACTCAAGCTTATGCAAAATAAATGTTTCTTCATTATTCTGTGTTTCAGTCATAGCAATACAGAGCAGAACAATTTTGAGATCCAATTCGCTTTGTAGAAAAGTCAGTGTTTACAAAGTCCACATTACTAAGTGGTAATGGCATCTGCCTTAATGAGTTGGGACAAGGGAGGATATCTGATTCATTTTGGAACATCTTAAAATTCTAAACATCAAATATTGGGAGTTGGCAGTGAATGGATGAAGGTTTCAAGACCCCCAAATTAGACTTCCCTTCTGCCTAACCCAAGTCTAAGCATTCTTTAAGGACTATGGTAAATTTAAATGTTTGTGTGGTCTGTTTATTTGTATGTGTGTGTTTTAGCAAGCATCCTGGAATGGCAAATGCTTCCTTGTCGGTGGAGCCATGTAGATTCAGAAAAAGCCATCTTCCACTGAGAAGACAATTGTTTTCTATAGAGAGAAGAAACAAATGCCCATGACCCAGGTCATTTCATCCCAGCAGGCTTTTGCTGAGGCTTCCTCTGAGCAAACACAACAAAGTCCGGAGCAGTCAATCCTGCTGCCCCACACTGGGCCCCTGCAGTTGTGCTCTGCTATTTACCCTTCCTATTAATCTGTCAATGTTGTAGTCAAACATGCAAAACAATATGGTGGGTGCATAGTTTGATTGGCCATTGCTAAGTAACTTGGGCCAAAGATGAAGAAATGGAACTTCCAACCCACAAAATGTGAGGCCCAATTTAATTGTTAGAAAATGTTCAACAATACCAGTGCATGACAATTTTTCAGGGTGGCTGTGATATAGTGCCCCTCTCACCAGAAAACAGTGGTCCCTATAAATGACATTCAGTCCTTTAAATTCAGGTCAGACACTGTTGCAATCATTGTGGGATAGGACTGTCTGGTCATTTTGCTGAGGAAGGTGTTTGCTACAAAATGGCATCATCTTTTAAGTAAGAGATTATTGAGGGAATTGGTTTTATATACGGGTGAGCCACTGGCTAGCAACTGAGGAGCTGTTTGAAGTTAAAAATGAGAGTCCTTGGTCTAACATTCCTTGAATATTACAATATATAGTTCTAACATGCAATTAAAATTATCCAGCGATTTGAGTAAATATAAAAGCTCACATCTTTACTCTACTTCGTTCCAAAAGAAGCTTGAATTCTTCTCAACACAAAGTTCTAGGTAGCCACTTCTAGTTCACTGGAATTAGTACAAAATGTGGAATCTACTTGTCATTCTTGCCCTGGAGCCTCAAATGAACAAAGACATCAAAATATAAGTTGTAGATGACCAAACAAGTTTTGGTGGTAAAACAGCTAAGCAATTGGCTGGCAACAGAAAAGTTGGTAGTTCAAGCCCAATCAACACTTCTGTGAAAGACTTGGTGATCTGCTTTCATAAAGACTGTAGCCATTCAAAGGCTTTGTGGCAGCCCTACTGGGTCACATGAGGTCACTATGAGTTGGAATAGACTTGATGGCACTAGACAACAGCAACATAGATGAACAACTGTCCAAGGTACACATTGGTGAGTAATGCAAAGCATGCATCCCCTGTCATTTTTCAGGAACCAAACAGAATGAGAAGAGTAGGTAGTTGTTTTTGTATCAGTGATGCCTGGACAAAGTGTAGGAAAATAGGGGTTTTGGGAGTCAAGTTGACTTAAAGTCCAGTTCCTTCACTTACTTGCTATTTATAAACTAGATGACCTCTAGCAAGTTGCTTAATCTCTTTGAGACTCATTTCTTCATCTGTAAATTGGAGAAAATAAGTCTGTGCACTGTACAAGTCAGGATTTTCTAACTCCTGACTTTATTTCTATTTGTGTCCACTCCATTTTTTCAAACTATTTTCTTCTCCAAAGACCATAAGAGCTCATCCTTGCAGTTTTGGGCCTGAGGACAAGAAACCCTCTGTAACCTGACATGAGTTCAAACAAGAGAACTGTTATTGGCTCCATGTGGGTTATATATGGACCACTGAACTCCCACTACCAGCACTTTGTATTTGGAGTCATCTAAGCTAAGTCACATGTCCATCCACATAACCAAGAACTCAAGGTACTATGTTTGGACTATACTCAGAACTACTTAGTAGGAATGGAGAGGAGAAATTTACAAAAAAAAAAAACAAAACAGTGTTGAGCTGGGGGAATAATTTTTGTACTAGATATGTGCTCAATGACCTCACACAGTATCAAGATCAAGGTGCTGGGATTTAAGGTAGGTAGGTCTTATATCTGACGTTATAAAAATCTGCCAAATAGATTTCCAAAGTGGTTATATCATTCAACATCCCCCACCATCAGTGAATGAGAGTTTTCATTGCTCAATATCTTTACCAACACTTAGTAATGTCAGTGTTTTTTTACTTTAGTCAGTCTCTGAGGTTGTCTGTTGTTCATTGGTTCAGCACATATTTATTATTGATTGAGGGCCTACTACGTGCCAGGCCCTCAATCAATAATAAATGTGTGCTGAACAAATAAACTGCAGAGTTTTCTATTACCCAACAGCTGTCCTGCCCTGAGATGCACTTAGAAAAACTTGCTTTGCTGCAAGTCTTAGGACTGCAAGATGCAGAGATTGGGGAGGAATCATACAGAGAAGATGAGGAGAAGATTCAGAGCATAACAGGGGGAAATGCCTAGCAGGGATAAAGAGGACCTAAGGAGAAAACTTTAAAAGTGAGGATGCTGACAAGTGAGAATGAGGCTGCCAATCCAGATTCCAA
>NW_006408678.1:2658294-2660481 GCF_000296735.1 Chrysochloris asiatica | reverse complement strand
GAGTGTTGATGGTTGATCCAAAAAGAATGAAATTCTTGACAACTTCAATCTTTTTTCCATTGATAAGAATGTTGTTTATTGATCCAGTGGTGAGGATTTTTGTTTTCTTTACATCGAGACGCAATCCAGACCAAAGATTGTGGTCCATTTGGTAGGGTACTAGTAATAATTTTTGGAGGCTTGTTCTCCAAACTTTGTATGTATTCCTAGTTTGCAAAAGGTTTTGTTGCTATTGTCTTAATTAGAAACAGATAGTGAATGGTTGTGAACATCTTTTCTGCATCTATTAAGATGGTCGTATTGTTCCTTTTAATCTGTTAAATGTTTAATAAAATTTTCAATATTAAACAAGCCAGGAATAAAAGCAACTTCATCATCATGTATTTTAGTTTTAGTACATTATTAGATTTTATTTGTTAATATGTTGAATTTTTCTTCTTCAACAATCATGAGTGAAATTGGCTTTTTCCACTTTATAATGTTTTTGTCTTGTTTTGGTATTAAGCTTGGTTGGGTTCGCCTCATCAAATGACCTGGGGAAGAGTCTCTTTCTAATAACTGGTAGAGTTTGCATAAAATTGGTTTTATATGTCCTTCAAATATTTGGTTGACTGTATTGGTAAAACCATATTATTTGGATGTTTTCTTTGTGGGAAAAATGTTAACTATTGAGTCCATTTATTTAATAGTTATAGGAGTATTTGGAGTCCTGGTGTAGCACTGTAGAGTAAGAAGTGGATTGTTAAATACAAGACCAAACCCACCAGCCACTCCTCAGAAGCCTTATACAGGGTCACTGTGAGTCAGAACTGACTCAATAGCACATGACAACAACAAGCAGGACTATTTATGGTTTTTTATTTCTTTTTGAGTATGCATTTTACATGTATTTTCCTAGAATTTTATTCTTTTCTTTTTTTTAGATTTCCAAATTAATTGACATAAAAGTATATAACATCCTTTTATATTTTAACCTGTTCAGTGGAAGTATGTTGTTTTTAAAGGGCATTGACTCATAATGACCTTGTACAGGGTTTCCAAGGGGCAACAGGTGAATTTGAACTACTTTACTGACCTTGTGGTTCAAACTAAACTTGAAATCCAGCACTTATCCTACAGCAGCATACCAGGACTCCAGTACTAGTATATGCTCCTGTTTTAGTTCTAAGTATTATTTGTATTATCATTCTTTTTTCAAATCTTGCCAGAAGCTTGTCAACTCTATTAGTTGTTTCAGTGAACCAACTTGTACCTTTGTTGATCCTTTTTATTATATGAGGGTAAGACAAAAAGTATTCTTACTAGGGTTCCAATTCACACATGCATGAGTTTATTCTAAATGTGCTTAAACATGTCGCTGCAATCAGTACATAACTACAGGCAAGACCTTTCAGTAATCCACTTAAGACTTCTTAGGTGCCTTCAAAAACCACCAGTTCTTCTTGTTAGAATTATTTGGTGGTGATGGTGGTTGTGTGCCGTGGAGTTGGTTCTGACTCTTAGTGAACCTATATAGGATTTCTGAGGCTGTAAACCTTTATAGGAGCAGAATGCCTCATCTTTCTCCTGTGGAACAGCTGATAGTTTTAAACTGCTGGCCTTGAGGTTAGCAACCTGACTTGTAATCACTATGCTACCAGAGCTCCTTACCAGAGCTCCTTAGTACAGCAAAACTCATTAACATGGCATAAGGCCAGGCAACATTCCATTCCATTGTACATAAGATCACCATGAGTTGAAGTCAACTTGACAGCAGCTAACAACAACAGTACCATACAATAAAAACGATGCCATACAATATACAAGAAAAGGGAGTTTGAAAGAAGAATGATGAAGACAGGTGAAGACACAGAAAGGTTTGCAAGGGTTCAAGAGGATAGAGATAAATACTGGTATATGCACAATACTGGAACAACAGTGTTTTACAAGCAGATACATGGACAGATACACAGGCTGAACAGGTATGGATGGAGAATGGGAGTATTCCCACAAATATATAAGGAATTGAAAGAGAATATTTGTAGATAGACATTTACCTTGGCTGCAAACACACCAAAGAATGTGGTAGAGCATACAGGGAGCAAAGTTATGAAACTATTTTAGACATTACCAACCATCTTGAGAGAATGAGTTTTGGGGGCTGGGGACTCAGGACCTTAGTTTCAGGGAACACCATGGTCAATTGAC
>NW_006408678.1:2648053-2655459 GCF_000296735.1 Chrysochloris asiatica | reverse complement strand
GCTCCTTGGAGGCCAGGATGGCCAAACTTCATCTTTCATACTTCGGACATATTGTCAGGAGGAACCAGTCACTGGAGAAGGATATCATGTTTGGTAAGGTGGAGGGTAAGAGAAAAAGAGGGAGACACCCAACGAGATGGATTGGCCAAGTGGCAGCATTGATGGACTCAAGTGTGTCAACAATAGTGAGGTTGGCCCAGGATCATACACTTGTTTCGTTCTGCTGTGCATAAGGTCGCTATGAGTCGGTGCCGACTCGATGGCACCTAACAACAACAACAACATACCATACTGAAAAGCCCCAAATGTTCAGGAGGCTATCACTTAACCTACTCATTTCCCTACAGAAAAGGAGAGATCTAGTCTGTCCCTGATTTAAAATGAGGTGAACTATGAAAGCCAAATGCTAAACACATTCTTTCTAGATTTTCGGTATCAATGGTTACATTTTTGTAAGGCACATTTTTCTGGAGTTTTTACTTATGTTCCCAGACATGGACCTTTAACATTTCTGTGTGTTTATGTTTTGCTGTTGTTGTTGTTAGGTGGTATAGATTTCGTACCAATTCATAGTGAACCTATGCACAACAGAACGGAACACTGGTCCTGGGACGACCTCACAATCGTTGGTTACTACGCCTGAGTCCATTGTTGCTGCCACTGTGCTAATCCATCTCATTGGGGTCTTTCTCTTTTTCTCTGATCCTTCACTTTACCAAACATGATATCCTTCTCCAGGGACTGGTCCATCTCTTGAGAATATGTCCGCAGTATGAGAGATGAAGCCTGGCCATCCTGGCTTCGAAGGAGCACTCTGGCTGCACTTCTTCCAATACAGATCTGTTGGTTCTTTTGACAGCCCATAATGCTTTCAATATTCTCCTCCAACACCATAACTCAAATGTTTATGTTTTATGTGTGTCCTACTGTAAACAGCATACAGCTAAATTATTTCCTTTTTATTCCAATTTGAAAACCCATTTTCTTTTAACTAGGAAACTTAGTCTGTTCTTTCTATATATTTTGATGACTGATTTTTTGGACTTATTTCTACTATCTTCTTATGTGCTTCTATTTGTTCTACTTCTTCTGTGGTTTTATTTTCCATAACTCACTAGTGTTTTTTTAATTCTTTTTCTCATTCCAGTTTTCTACTTTTTTGGAAGAGAGTTGCACCATTTACTTTTGTATTAAACTGTGCACAAAGACACAATCTAAAGTGAATATATGTACTTATTGATTTTGTAAACAAAACGGACTTTTTAAAACTACCAATCCTCTCCCAAATTAAATGTTGTTGTTGTCTGATATTTTAGCTCTCTAGATTGTTGTGGTTTTGCCCACAACTTACATTGTTACATTATTTTTCTTTTTATAATAACTTATGTTAACTTAATTTATACACACACATACCAATATCTTTCACAACAAGCTCTTTTTGCACTCAGATCTTCGGTCATTTTCTTCTTGAAGAAAATCCTTTAGAATCATCTTCAGTGAAGGTCTTGTTGAGTTAGTTCAGACTGATAGCAATCTTACATACAAAAATACCAAACAAACAAGCACTCCCTGGTGTTGTGCCAGCCTCACAATTGTTACTATGTTTGAGCCTACTGTTGTTACCACAGTGTCACACCATCTCTTTGAGGGTCTTCTTTTTTTACGATGACACTCCACTGTACAAGCACGATGTCCTTCTCTAGGGACTGGTCCTTCCTGAAAACATACCTAAAGAATGAGGGACTCAATTTAGCCATCCTCACTGCTAAGGAACATTCTGCTTGTCCTTCTTCCAAGATAGATGTGTTTGTTCTTGAGGCATTCCATGGTACTTTCTGTATTCTTTGCCAACATCATAATTCAAATGCAATGTTTTTCATGGTCTTCTTTATTTATTGTTCAACTTTCACATGCATATAAGGTGATTGAAATGCCATGACAACTTGGGTCAGCCACACCTTCAGTCCCCAAACTGACAGTTTCACTCTGTAACATTAAAATTAAAAAAAAAAAAACAAAAAAACAGTTTTTAAAGGTCTTCTGCAGGTGACTTACCTAAGGCAATAATTTCATTGACTGCTGTTTCCATGAGTGTTGATCATGAACCCAAGCAAAATGAAGTCTTTGAAAACTTCAATCTTTTCTCCATTTATCATGATGCTATTTATTAGCCAATTGTGAGGACTTTTGTTTTGTTTTGGTTTTTTACATTGAGGTACTGTTCTTCATCAATAAGTATTTCAAGTCCTCTTTGCTTCCAGGAAGCAAGGTGAGTCATCTGCATATCACAGGTTATTAATAATGAGTCTTCCTCCAATCCTGATACCATGCTCATCTTCCTGTAATCTATTGTTGTTGTTGGTGGTGCCATCAAGTCTTCTTCTCTTTCTCTGACCCTCCACTTTACCAAACATGATATCCTTCTCCAGTGTCTGGTCCTGCTTAACAATATGTCCCAAGTATAGGAGATGAAGTTTGGCCATCCTGGCTTCCAAGGAGCACTCTGGCTGCGCTTCTTTCAACACGGATCTGTTGGTTCTTTTGGCAGCCCATGGCACTTTCAATATTCTCCTCCAACACCATAACTCAAAAGCATCAATTCTTCTATGGTCTTCCTTATTCATTGTCCAACTTTCGCATGCATATAAGGTTATAGAAAATACCATGGCTTGGGTCAGGTGCACCTTAGTCCTCAAGTTGAGATCTTTGCTCTTCAACACTTTAAAAAGGTCTTGTGCAGCAGATTTGCCTAATGCAATACATTGTTTCATTTTTTGACTGCTGCTTCCATGAGTGTTGATGGTTGATCCATGAAGAATGAAATCCTTGACAACTTCAATCTTTTCTCCGTTGATAAGACTGTTGTTTATTGGTCCAGTGGTGAGGATTTTTGTCTTCTTTACATTGAAATGCAATCCATACTGAAGGCTGTGGTCTTAGATCTTCATCAGTACATTTTTAAAGTCTTTCACTTTCAGCAAGCAAGGTTGTATCATCTGGATATCGCAGGTTGTTAATGAGTCTTCTTCCAATCCTGATGCCACGTTTCTCTTCATATAACCCAGCTCTTGTATTATTTGCTCAGCATACAGGTTGAATAAATATGGTGAAAGAATACAACCCTGGAGTACACCTTTCCTAAATTTAAACCATCAGTGTTCCTTTGTTCTGTTCAAACAACTGCCTCTTGGTATTTGTACAGGTTCCTCATAAGCACAAGCAAGTGTTCAGGAATACTCACACTTCACAGTGTTGTCTATAGCTTGTCATATAATCTAGGTTTTTAAAAAATTATTTTCTCAGTCTACATATTGAATAAGTATGGTGAAAGGATACAACTCTTCCACACACCTGTTCTGATTTTAAACCATTCAATAGCCCCTTGTTCTGTTCTCCATACAGATTCCACATGAGCACAATTAAAGTGTTCTGGAATATCCATTCTTTGCAACGTTATCCATAGTTTGTGATGATCCACACAGTTGAATTCCTTTGCACAGTCAGTAAAGGACAAGTAAACATCTTTCTAGTATTCTCTGCTTTCAGCCAAGATCCATCTGACATCAGCAATGATATTCCTAACTCCACTTCCTCTCCTGAATCCTGCTTGAATTTCTGGCAGTTTCCCGTGAATGTACTGCTGCAAGTGTTTTCAAATTATTTCCAGCAAAATTTTACTTTCATGTGATATTAGTGATACTATTATGTGATTTCAGCATTCTGCGGAGTCACTTTTCTGTGAAATAGGCACAAACATGGATGTCTTATCTAGGTAACAATCTTCCAAATTTCTTGGCATAGACCAATGAACACCTTCTATCCTGCACCTGTTTGATGAAATAGTTTCATTTGTATTCCATCAATTCCTGGTGTCTTGCTTTTCACCAGTGCCTTAAGTGCAGCTTGAACTTCTTCCTCAGTGTCATTGATTCTTGATCATATGGTAACTCTTGAAATGGTTAAACACAGACCTTTTTTGGGGGGCACAGTGATCTGTGTAGTCCTTCCATCTTCTTTTGATGCACTCTGTGTCATTCAATATTTTGCCTATAGAATCCTTTGATATTACAAGTTGAGGCTTCCATTTTTTCAGCTTGAGAAATGCTGAGCATGTTCTTCCTTTTTGGTTTTCTAATTCCAGGTTTTTGCATATTTCATTATAATACTTTGTCTTATAAGCTGTGCTTTTAAATTTTCTGTTCAGTTTGTTTTTGTTTTTACACTCCTTCATGTATTACAGTTGTTTTAGCTTGTCTACATTCAGGAGGAAGCTTTCCCCTAGAGGCAGAACTCTGAATTTAGACTTCTAGACTCCAAAATTGTGAGAGAATAAATTGCTCAAAATTAAAGGCCTTCATCTATGGTGTTTCTCTTGGAGCAGCACTAGCTAACTAAGACACTGTCGTCCTTGGGTCAGCTGCCTCTTCCTGACCCCATCATCTTCATTTGGCCTCCTTAACAACTGCTCACAATTAACATGCCAAAACAGAATTCTTGATTCAACAGCCTTACTTAAGCCTATCCACTCCATCCCTAGCATAGTGGTTACGAGTTGGGCTACTAACCTCAAGGTCAGCAGTTCAAAACTACCTGCTGTTCCACAGGAGAAAGATGAGGCTTTCTGTCCCATAAAGATTTACAGCCTTGGAAATCCTGTACAGGGTCACTATGAGTCAGAATCGACTCCATGGCACATAACCTCCAATCCATCCCTATTTTCTTCCCCTTCTTATTAATGTTTGCTACCGTCTGCCTGGTGGTTCTGACCTATGTACCATTCCTTTGTTCCCTCCTTTCTCCCAACACCTCTACTCTCATGCTTTAATACATCAACTCCTGTCACATTTTTTCTGACACAGATCCTAAATCCATCTCTTCTCTTAATTTGCTCTATTCCAAAATATCATTATATCCAGTCATGGATGACTACAATAGCCTCTTAACAGTTTCCTTACTGGTCATTTCACTTTCGATTCTTTCTATCCTTTAGTCCAAACACTACAGAGCAGTGGGAATGATCTTCTTAAAACATGAAGTTGATTTATGTGACTCTCTCACTTAAAATTCTCTTAGAATAAAATTAGCCTGTCTCTATGCCTTAGCCATGATTTCCCAGGACCTGGTGCTAGCTAATCTCTCCATCTCATTTCACAGAGTTCTCTCCACATCCACAATGTCCCAATCACCACTCTTGGCATCTCAGGACTCTTAGATGCTCTTCATATGCCTCTGCTAGCAAAACCTTTTTCCTATTTGTTCTCATGTTTCCTTCATTCTCTCTGGGGGTCTTCCTCTTTTATGATGACTCTCCACTTTACCAAGTATGGTGTCTGTCTCTAGGAAGTGGTCCTTCCTGACAACACATTTCCCCACAGAAAATGAGAAATCTAGCCTGTCCCTGCTTCAGAATGGGGTGGAAGATGAAAGCAGCAAGTCCCAGTGAATGATGGTGAACAGCAAGTTCCAGATGAAGTTTCCCTAACCAGTCAGTCTTTATTTCATTGGTTTATGTGTTCACATGTTTGCCTGCCTCCTAAATTGTTAGGAGACAAACTACAGAGAACAACGAAAAAGTCAAAGCAAAGGAAAACATACTTCAAAAGATTTTTTTTTTTTTTAAGTAGGAGAAAAAGGCAAGGAAGCATACATGAAATTATTAGCATTCTTGGAGGAAAAAATAGGTTTGTAGAACTTTTGAAAGAAATGCAAGTGTTGTACACTCCTAAAGCAAACATTACTGCTAAGCCTTAGGTAATTATTTCTACCTTCCCTGCCTTGGAGATTTACATAAGTTGACTTTTCTTGTATTTAGGCTATTACAATATTCTTTATATTGAGAAGCTATCAAAATGAAGTCTCAAAATTAGTTAGAAGCATTTGAAAAAGTCATTATGAACCACTAGAAGCATCTAATGCTTCTTTTTTCATCGCAAGTTTGCCTAGCAAGGATCTAAGGCAAGTTTTAAAATAAAACAATCCTTTCTTGGGGTGAGGATACAGGAGGCATCACTTCTCCACAAGAGCCTGGCCCTCTGTCTCCCTTTGTCCTCTGCAACTCCTCTTTGTAAATCACAGGTGTTTGTGGGTATAAAGCCCATCAGAAGGGACTTCATTGTGAAGAGTTCTTTCTTTGCCACTTGTTCTAAACCTGTTCAGTGAAGTGCTCCAGGCCTTAAACCAAATCTCCATAAAAATCAACAAACAAGAAGTTCTCTGTGCGCCTGCCCAACAACGGCACTATGACATTAGTTTCGACAGCTCTGGGACCCAGTATTGTCCCAACTTTATTCACTAGCCTTTTTTTCTATTTCTTTCTGTACTCCTTTTTAAAAAAGCTTTTATTGGTATTTTTTATCTACTGTAAAATAAAGGGGAGGGGGAGGGGTGTGTGCGTGTGTTTTTAACACTATATGGCAGCTAGAATAAGCTATCTGCAATAATGGTTGAAAAAAAAAAAAACACCTGCAAATCAAAGGCAGACGCCATGGCAGTGCCTTCGGATTTCTTTTCTGTCCCTTAAAGTTCCTTTTTGGCCATTATAGAGTGGGCCATGAATTTATGTGACAGCTATGAAGTTAGTATTAAAATTGTGAATAGTGCCTAGCAGTTTTCATGCCCTTACTATAAGATCGCCTCAATTTGCCACACAGCAATGAATAGGACAAATGGGGGTGGGTCAAATAAATGGGAGAGAATGGTAGGGGTCTCCAGGAGGGGACAGCACCATAGTCTCTGAGAAGAGTGATTTATTTTTTGAAATTCCAGAAAGACCAATAGAAGTTGTTTTAAGGTCTTAAAGCATGAAATGGGGAGTTGTGAGCTAAATAATAAGTCTATACACAGTAAGCCAGTGTCAAACCAACCAACTCTAGAAGCAGGCAGAGCCCAGAGTGTGAGGGAGTGAGGTGGTAAATTCATTCCTCCGGTCTTCCAGTGATTGAATATTAAATGCCAGCAGGGAGCAGACTTGGGTAGGGATTGCAAAATGGGGCTAAGGGGCATGGAAGGAGAGGGTTAAACACTTATCTCAATGGAAATGAACACTAGGGGAGAATTAAGGTAGCTCTGCAGAGAGGAGGGATGCAGGGTATTTAAAGACAGGAGCTCTCCTGGTGTGGAGATTTGGGGAGGACGGGCATTCAGAAAAATGAAGTGAGCTGAGTTGCATGGAGCAAGGCGGGGCGTGCCCTCCACCGCCCCCGTGGGCCCGCCCTCTCGGCCCCCTGGCCCCCTGATATTAGCATGCGGGCCGCAGAGAGGCCGGCCGAGCAGGCGGGGAGGCGGCAGAGGGCTGGCCGCTCGAGGAGCATTGTGGACTGCGCTCGCCTCTGCGGGGGACCATCTGCTCGCTGTCAATGCATCACCTGCTCGTCTGAGCTGTCGCCGAGGCAACGAGGGGCGCGGGG
>NW_006408678.1:2636319-2639402 GCF_000296735.1 Chrysochloris asiatica | reverse complement strand
GAGATGTATCAGTCAGTTGGCATCATTGATGGCATCAAGTGTGGCAGCGGTGGTGGGGTTGGCTCAAGATCGGACATTGTTTCATTCTGCTGTGCATGGGGTGGCTATGAGTCGGTTCCAACTCGATGGCACCTGACAACCCAGTGTAATAAATAATTTGATTTCTTGACTGTCTCTTCCGTGATAGCTGCAAAATGAAGTCTTTGAGAACTTCAATCTTTTCTGCCTTTACCATGATGTTATTTATTGCTCCAATGGTAAGGATTTTTGTTTTCTTTACATTAAGGTGAAATCCATACCAAAGGCTATAATTTTGTATCTTCATCACTAAATAGTTTAAATCCTCTTTGCTTCCAGAAAGCAAGATTGTATCATCTGCATATCACAGGTTGTACATGAATCTTCTCCCAATCCTGATATCATATCCATGTAATCCAGTTTCTCGAATTACGTGCTCAGCATATAGACCGAGTAAATATCATGAAAGGATACAACCCTGGTGCACACCTTTCCTGATTTCAAACCATTCAGTACCACTTGTTCTGTTCTAATGATTGCCTCTTGGTGTATGCACTGCCTCTTGATGTATGAGCACAATTAAGTGTTCTGGAATATCCATTCCTCACAATGTTATCCATAGTTTGTTATGATCCACAGAGGTGAATGGCATTGCATAACCATCTTTCTGGTATCCCCTGCTTTCAGTCAAATTCCATCTGACGTCAGCAATGATATCCCTTGTTCTACATCCTCTTTTTAATTCAGTTTGAATTTCTGGAAGCTCCCTGTCAATGTACAGTTAATTACCTCCAGTAAAATGCTACTTGCATGTGACACTAATGATAATGTTTGATAATTTCTATGTTCTGTTTGAGTCACCTTTCTTTGTTCTTTGGAATGAGCACAAATATGGATTCCTTCCAATCATTTGGAAGACAGGTAGCTATCATCCAAATTCCTTGGCATAGACAAGTGAGCACCTCCAGTACTGCATCAGTTGTTGAAATACTGAAATGTTGTTAGGTGCCATCAAGTCACTTCCAACTCATATCAACCCTATGCACAACAGAACAAAACACTGCCTGGTCCTGCACCATTCTCACAATTGTTGTTACACTTGAGCCCACTGCTGCTGCCACAGTGTCACTACATCTTGTTGGGGTTCTTCCTCTTTTTCACTACCCCTCCACTTTGCCAAGCACAATGTCCTTTTTCAGGGAATGGTCCCTCCTGATAACATAGCCAAAATATGAGAGACAAAGTTTCACTAGCTTTCTAGTTGTACTTCTTCCAACACACACTTGTTTGTTCTTCTAGCAATCCATGGTACTTTCAATATTCTTCTCTAACACCATAACTCAAAAGTATCAATTCTTCTAAGTTCTTCCTAATTCATGTTCTAACTTCCACCTGCATATAAGACGAATGAAAATGCCATGGCTTGGGTCAAGTGTACCTTAGTCATCAACTGATATCTTTGCTCTTGAACACTTTAAGGAGGTCTAGGCAGCAGATATGCTTGATTTCTTGACTGCTGCTTCCATTAGTGTTCATGGTGGGTCCAAGCAAAATGAAATCTTTGACAACTTCAATCTTTTCTCCATTCATCATGATGTTATTTATTGATCCAGTGGTGAGGATTTTTTTGTTTTGTTTTATTCATTTAGATATATACTGAAGGTTGTGGTCTTCGATCTTCCATCTTTCATCTTCATTAGTATTTTAAATCCTCTTTGCTTTCAACAAGCAAGGTTGTATCATCTGCATAGCATGGGTTGTTAATGAGTCTTCCACCAATCCTGATATCATGTTCTTCTTCATATGATCCAGCGCCATCAATTCCTAAGACTTGTTTTTCACCAAAGGCTTCAGTGCTTCTTGGACTTCTTCACTCAGTATTATTGGCTCTTGATCATATGCTACCTCTTGAAATAGTTGAACATCAACCCATTATTTTAGGATACAGTGGTTCTGTATAATCCTTCCATGTTCTTGTGATGCTATCTGTCTCATTCAATATTTTTTTTCCATAGAATCCTTCAATATTACAAGTTGAAACTTGAATTTTTCCTTCAGTTCTTTCAGCTCAAGAAATGCTGAATGTGTTCTTCCTTTTAGTTTTCATTATAATATTTGACTTTGTCTTCTTAAGCTGCCCTTTGAAATTTTCTGTTTAGCTCTTTTACTTTATGATTTCTTCTAGTTATTTTAGTTTCTCTACAGGATCACTATGGGTCAGAACCGACTTGATGGCAGTTAACAACAAAACAACATGTTTAAGAGTAAGTTTCAGAGTGTCTTCTGACATGCACTTCAGTCTTTTCTTTCTTTCCTATCTTTTTAATGACTTTTTGCTTTCTTCTTTTATAGTATTCTTGATATCCCATAACTCTCTGTTCTTCCATCATTTACAGACAAGTGGTGGAAATACAGAAACATAAAAACTTTAAAGAAGATAGAAGATGCCTAGTACTCCTTTCAATTATTAATAAAAAGAAAAAAAAATTTCAAGTAATGGCCAAATTTATCATGATTCTTCCTTGTAATTCCTCAAATGTAAGCATTCAAATGTTTTTCTCAAAGTCACCTAAGATTTCCAAGACAGAAAAAGTCATCACATTAAACATCAAGCCTATCCCCTCGGTATACAAGGTTTACGTTGTTGTTGTTAAGTGTCATCAAGTCGGTTCCGATCCATAGCGACCCTGTATAGGGTTTCAGAGGCTATAAATCTTTACGGGAGCAGAAAACCTCATCTTTCTCCTGCAGAACCACTGGTAGTATCAACCTAGTGTCCTTGAGGTTAGCAGCCCAACTCGTAACCATTATGCTACCAGGGACGGACAATTTAGACATTGGCTACCTAAAATGGGGGGCTATAAAGGCATGAAATGACTGGCTTACAAGTTTTCAAGAGGGAATTTAGTTTCAGAGTGTGCAGGGGAAGGGCTCTAGACTCATGGAAAGAAAAAGGCTATGTGCTGACAGCCAGGAGGCATGCTTGCAGAGTGTGGCCTTTTGTTGTTTAAATGATTATATATTCTGGAGTGTTTTTTGGTGTACACTAAAAAAAAAAAAAAAAA
>NW_006408678.1:2630249-2636219 GCF_000296735.1 Chrysochloris asiatica | reverse complement strand
TGTGCGTCTCGGTCAGAGCCGTGGCGGCGGGGCGGAGCGCTCCTCTACAACCCCTAGCCCCGGGGATAGGTTGGCCGGGCACTGGGGGCCGGCGACCACCGGGGCGGGCTCCTAGCTGATCGCTACCCCTCTGGCTTCCTCTCCTGGAGTTAGCCGGAGTGCGGAGCAAAAGGGCAGTATTCAACCCACCTAGATGGCCACCCCGCGACCCGCGTGTACCTGGAGCTGCATGGGCCATGTTCCAGGCGCGCCGCCGCAGCCTCCTTCTAGGGACCCTGGGGGTTCGGCCCAGCACGGTTCCAAGCGCCTGGGGGTCGCTGGGCAACCACAATGGGGTTAGAACCTCCTCTTGTTCCTGCCGTCAAAGTAACATAACTTCCACACCACTCATTTCTCATTCCTGTCTTTCACGCAGCTCCAAGACTAAGGAAATCTACAGTACCAGAAATATGAGTGGCACCTGCCCATACCGGCAGGGATGGGGATAGGGATTTTATACGGAGGTTTACCAAACGTGTGACAGGTCCACAGATGGAGTACTCCTGGGGATACATTCCCTGAAATCTGCCTGTCCACCTACTTCTCTTCTGTCCATTTCAAAACATTTTGAATGTAGGAGAGGAGCTATTAATGGATGATGCAGCTAACAGCAGGGGGCAGAGCTAGGCTGTGGATCCCAACAGTGTCCACTTAGGGACCCATTTGAGCTTAACTCAAGCTCTCTGGTATAGAAACTTCCAGGGAACTTTGTCCTCAAAACCACTGTTTCTAGCCCCTCCCCAAACAGGTCACAGACTCTGTAGCTATACCAAGGAGACACCCTATGTGCCAGGAGATGCTATGGATCTTATCCAAGAGAGAATGGTTAACCCTATGTAAGCTTTCTATAGACTACAGAGACCACGGAATTGTTCAATTGTTCAATAATCACAAATCAAGGAGCTCTGGTAGCGTAGGCAGTTCGAAACTACCAGCCGTTTTCGCGGAAGAAAGATGAAGCTTTCGGCTCCCGTAAAGATGTACGGTCTCGGAAACCTATCCAGGGTCGCTATAAGTCGGAACCGACTCCACGGAACTTAATAACAACAATCACAAATCAGAGAGCAATGTTGGGTTAGTAGTAAGATTCTTCCACTCAGGAGAGCTAGGTTCAGTTCCTGGCCAGTGCACCTCAAGCAGGCCTGCCTCCGTGGACGCTTGCCTATTACTGAAGCTAAGCAGATTCCAGTGGGGCTGAAAGACTAGGTTATCTATTTCCAAAGAAGACCCTATGGATCACAACAGGGCGCGGGTCAAATAAATGGGAGTGAATGGGAGGGGTCTCCAGGAGGGGACAGCACCATAGTCTCTGAGAAAAGTGATTTAGTTTTTGAAATTCCAGAAAGACCAAGAGAAGTTGCTTTAAGATCCTAAAGCATGAAATGGGGAGTTGTGAGCTAAATAATAAATCTATACACAGTTAGCCAGTGTCAAACCAACCAGCTCAAGAAGCTTTTTCCTTAGTGCTTAGAAGCTAACAAAAGCAATCACAAATTATAATGAATGTTTGTCTCTCTCTCTCTCTGACCTAATTACAGGACACTCCTCTAAATAATAATTGTACCAGCAGGCAGTTGAGGGTCATGGTGTGCTCACACCTGAATCCCAGACTGGGGCCCACAACCATATGAAAACATCTGCAGCTAGGTAAAATCCCAGCTTGTTTCTAACGATCAATCTGTGAGTTAAGAAAGAATCACTCTCTCAGGAGCTGGGGAGAACAAGATACAAGAAAGGGGCGGGGGAAGGCGACAGAAGAAGAATAAAGACAGGTGGATACACAGGGAGGCATGCAAGAGTTAAAGTGATAGGGGTAAATGGTGTTATACACACAATCCTGGATCAACAGTGTGCTGTGGGTAAATACATGGACAAATACACAAGCTAAATGGGTATAGAAGAGAGAGTGGGAGTATTCCCACAAATATATAAGGAATTGAAAGAGGGTATTTGTACATGGGCATTTACCTTGCTGTAAACACATCTATAAGGAGCTCTGGTAGCATAGTGGTTACGAATCAGCAGTTCAAAACTACCAGCTGTTTTGCAGGAGAAAGATGAGGTTTCTGCTCCCATAAAGATGTATAGCCTCAGAAACCCTATCCAGGGTCGCTATGAGTCAGAACCAACTCCAAGGCACACCACCACCACCAAGCACATCTATGAATGTGGTGGAGCATACAGGGAGCAAACTGATGAAAACTTCTTAGACATTACTAAACACCTTGAAGAAATTAGTTAATGACACTTGGGGCTCAAACCCATAGTCTCAGGGATGTCCTGGTCACTTGGCATAACCTAATCCACAAAGACAATGTTCTACATCCTACTTTGGTGAGTAGCTCCTGAGATCTTAAAAGTTCATGTGCAGCCATCTAAGGTACATCTATTGGGGTTTCCATGCATGGAAGAAAGAAAAGTGCTGAAAACTTGATGATGCATGGAATCAACTCATCCAATGGACAATGTTGTTGTTGTTAAGTGCTGTTGAGTCGATTCCAACTCATAGCGACCCTGCACAGGGTTTCTTTTTGAGGTTAGCAGCCCGATTCGTAACCACTACGCTACAATGGAACAGGTGAATATCAGTTACCACAACTCTGCGCCAGCTAAAAGAACGAGATGGTGGCCGGCTACCATTCCAATTACTCTGAAAGAGATCACATTAGAAGGTTCCAGATAGGCAGAAAAGGTGGAACAAAACTCAAAACTATAAAAATAAGACTGGGCTTACTGGTCAGAAAGAGACTGGAAGAAGCTGAGACTAATGGCCCCAGACCACACTTAAGGTCTGGAATGGAACTCATCCTCATGGCCCAATTTTCAGCTAAGTAGTAGAAAGGTATATACAGGGACAACAACACTGTAAAGTATCCTCACCAGGGAACCATCAGTCATTCAAGATCAAAAAGGTAACATTTACCTAGAGACAAAGTTGAGAAGGGTTGGTAAGGTTGCTGGAATGGAAGTAAGAACCACAGGGAGAAAGGGGGTAGCTGTTGTTACATGGTAGATATTTCGATCATTGAGATGAAACAAACTGTATGACTTGTTAAATGTAAATTGATACTCTTCTCTATAGGCCTCCATTCAATTCACAATAAAAATTAAAAGAAAATAAAAAGAAGTCCCACTCTCAATAGATCTCATTCCATGGTCTGGCAAGTTTCAAGAAATCAACAATCTTTCTTTAACTCAGCAGTTCAAACCCATCTCCTATAGTTATACTTTCTTTAAAAAAAAAAAAAAAAAACAGAGAAAATGAATTCTTTTCAAATTAACCCTTTATTCTGAAGCAATTATTAAAATGTCCAGTGACCTCCTCATATTTTCTATCTTTGTTCCCCCCTAACATCTTATTTACTGTCACACCAAATACTAGTTTGGGATCTTGGTCATGTGTTCTTATTCACCAAATAAAATATCATGATCATCAAATAACAATTTCTTCCATCCTTTTATAATTTCAGGATCTGAACACCATGATTTACACTACTGTTATGTTTAAAATGCAATTTTTTAAATTTGCTGTTCCCACGCAAGCCAATGACAGTCCCACCCACTTGTCATTTTTTTCCTATTATTTATACCCAAGAGAAAAAAGTCAACTATCAAAACATCCATGGGCTTTGGCACAATAGATGAAGGGAAAATAATAAGTGTGTTATAAAAACTTATTGAAAAAGACATAAAGAACATTCTACCCACCCAACGGCTGCTTTTAATTGTCTTTCAGAAGTTCAAGTTGTGAGTTCTAAGAGAAACGCACTTTGATCTACAACCAGTAACCAATTGGCCCGGAGTCATGGCAACCCCACGTGTGTCAGAGTAGAGCTGTGCTCCATAGGATTTTCAAAGGTTGATTCAGGTGAATAGATCACCAGATCTTTCTTCTGTGACATTTCTGGGTAGATTCAAATATCCAAGCATTCTTTTGCCAGCCAAACATATTATCTATTTTGCAAACACATCAAATCATTGCATCATCCCTGCTTAAAGATGAAATTACTTTGAGTCCAATTATCCTATGTACAGACTAAATAACTGAAGCCCAAGTATCAGAAGTGACTGATCTGAGACAGTAGCTAAAGAAACTCAGAGTTCACCCAACCCCTCGTACCTCTCAGAGGGGGAGATTCCACACCAAGACCAGCTCACATGACCTTTGCTCACTCCACTAGCACTCCTACAGTTTCTAACTTCACAACAGAGATGAAACTTTTATTAAAGTCAACAAATAATCATTGCACATTTACTTAGAAGTCAGAATGGCAAGGTTTCGTCTTTCACACAGGGGACATATTATTAGAAGGGAGTAGTCCCTGGAGACGGACACCATGCTTCGCAAAGTGGAAGGTCAACGAAAAAGAGGAAGACTCCAATGGGATTGAATGATGCAGGGGCAGCAGCAATGGGCTCAAACTTAACAATTGTGAGGATGCCGCAGGACTGGGCAGTATTTCGTTTAGTTACATATAGGGTAGCTATGAGTCAGTACCAACCCGACAGCACCTAACAACGACATCCACCATGTGGTGAGCTTCTTGCAAAGCTCATCATTTAGTGGGAATTATTGTTTGCTGTTAGAAGTCATAGCTGACTCATGGTGACCCCATGTGTACCTAGTAAAACTGCACTCCACAGCTGTTCAAGACTGACCTTTCAGAAGCTGATTCCCAGGCCTGTCTTCCAAGGACCTCAGAGTGGGTACAAAGTGGCAGCCTTTCAGTTAGCAGTCCAGTACTCAATCATACCCTGTCCTAGTATATATCAACTTGGACTTTTTATCATAATAATAACAAATTTGAGCATTTTAACTTTTAACGATTATCATTGCTAACACATTCCTACACTTTCCAATGTTCACAAAATAAAGTACAAGTTCCTTTGTACTTACTTCTTAGACTATGGCTCTTATGTCACAATATAGATTTGTGGATCCTAAAAAGGGTCAACATTCCAATCACATGGTAGTCCGTCTCATGCGCATCCAGCATCCATAGGTCAGTAGTGGCTTATGTATTGTGATGATGTCAAACCAGTTTCAGAAGAACTTCCAGATTAAGACAGACTAATAAGAAAGGCCTGGTTATGTACTTTGAAAGATCAGAGACCGAAACCTAATGGATCACAAGGGTCCTATCCCATTGTACATGGGGTCACCATGAGTTTGAGGTTTACTCAACAGCATCTGACAACAGAATAAGTATATAGAAAATATGTTGTTGTTGTTACATGCCATCCAGTCGGTTCTGACTCATAGTGATCCTACACACAACAGAACAAGATACTGCTGTGTCCTGACAAATGTTACGTTTGAGTATATTATTGCTGCTACCAATTGAATTCATATCATGTGGGGGGCAGGTCTTCCTCTTTTTTACTGACCCTCTATTCTACCAACCATGATGTCCTTCTCAAGGGACTGATCCTCCTAGTTGTTGTTGCCAGGTGCTGTCGAGTCAGAACCGACTCATAGCAACCCCATGCACAGCAGAATGAAACAATGTCCGATCCTGGGCCAATCTCACTACCAATGCCACACTTGATGCCATCAATGATGCCACCTGTCCAATCCATCTCTTTGGGGGGTCTTCTTCTTTTTCTCTGACCCTCCATCTTACCCAGCATGGCATCCTTCTCCAGCGACTGTTGCCTCCTGACACTATGTCCAAAGTATGAGAGACGAAGCCTGGCCATCCTGCCCTCCAAGGAGCACTTTGGCTGCACTTCTTCCAAAACAGATCTATTGGTTCTTTCGGCAGTCCATGGCACTTTCAATATTCTCCTCCAACACCACAATTCAAAGTCGTCAATTCTTCTACGATCTTCCTTATTCACCATCCAGCTTTCGCATCCATATGAGGTTATTGAAAATACCATGGCTTGGGTCAGGCGCACCTTAGTACTCAAGCTGACATCTTTGTTCTT
>NW_006408678.1:2618853-2623729 GCF_000296735.1 Chrysochloris asiatica | reverse complement strand
AAAAATTACTTAAGAGTCTTTATTCCAAACAACATTCCAAAGCCACTGCTCTCCAGTCAATTCTGATTCATGGTTATCTGTATAGGATTTCTAAGGTTATAAACCTTTACAGGAGCAGAAAGTCTCATCTTTCTCCCACAGAGTGGTTGGTGGGTTTGAACTTGTGGTTAGAAGTTCAGTGCTTACCTTACAGCTCCAAAGATTCTTCATTGGTGGTGGTGGTAGTGGCATAGAGTCTGTTCTGACTCATAACAACCTTGTATAGTGTATCCAAGATTGTAAATCTTTACAGGAGCAGAAAGGCTCATCTTTTTCCCATGGAGAGACTAGTAGACTCAATCTGCTGAGCTTGTGGTTATCAGTATAACTTGTAACCCACTACAGAACCAGGGTTCCTTAAAGATTCATCATTACTCACTTACAATTAGCTACAATTATCCACACGAGCCCCTGGTGACTAGAAACCTTGTGATTTAAGGAATCCATCAAATTATTTGATAAGGTAAAACAAAAATGCTATTGTCAAGTGCCATTGAGTCGGTTCCAACCCACAGCAACCCTGTATAGGGTCTCCAAGGAGTAGCTGGTGGGTTTGAACCTATGGTTCAAATTGACCTTATGGCCCAGTGCATTCTTCTGCAGCTCCACACCAGGACTCCAAAACAAAGATATCCTCATGCAAATAATCTACTAGAAGAGAGGCAGCAAAGGGGATCTGGGGAGCAGAGGAAATTCACATGACGAAGATACCTGGCATTTTGCCAAAAGTGCAAACTATAAATATTAATCAGATGAGAATCAGTGTCACTGCAAGAATGTTCTGTAATTAAAAGAGTGGGTATTATGTTGTGCATGTTAACACAATTGCCACCCATTATATTGGATGCTAGCAACACCTGAATGTTGGAGCAAACACAAATTCCTAAGGATGTCACTTAGTAGGAAATGTATTACTTCAACATCTACAAATTATGTCAAATTCAAATGAAACTTCAAAAAAAGGGGGGAAGAAATATCAGGACTACAAATTTTTTTTCTGTCTTGAAATTAAAAGTGAAAGGAAAGAAAAGAAATATCTATTGGGCACTTACTATATGCCAAGTATTTGCTAGGCACTTTTTATACATCATGCCATTTGCCACGAACCTATAGAAAAGATGTCCTTTGTAATTATTACATGTCAAAATGTGAGTATTTCCTAAGTTGGCTTTGCAGTTCAGGGTGTGAGTAAGGTGAATGCATCTGAAGTGGAGCAGTGGTGAGATGTCACTGAACCTGATGAAGTTACAGGATCATGAGATTGAGATGCTTAATGGATCATCCACATAGAGTCTCTCAGGCAGCTATGGGCCTTCAGTGAACAGAAAGGCCAGGAAGCAGGTGTCAAAGCTCTCATGTAGGTAAATCAGCAGTAACTCAATTTCGTGTTCAGACAAAGGATGTCCAAGTTACACACTGAGCATCAAAGAAGGGTTTACTGAAAATAAGGCAAGTAATGGTTGGAAAAGGCAAAAGGGAACAATGACAATTGATAAATTAGACCATGGTCCTAAACCTCAAACCCAAGAAAACTAATCTAATGATTGTTTTATATAATTAGTATCAGTATCTGTAGGCCTCCCTTTTTATTTGGTTGTTATTATTGTTGCAAAACCTGCATTTGTTCTTTGTTTCTCTCCCCCTTCCTCTATTTTTCTACCTTCTCTATTTTTGACTGAGCATTATAGATGATTCTATTTCATTTACTCATTCAATATATAATTTTTTTTTAATGTGTAGTTTTTGCCATAAAACAGTCATCTCTCTATAGAAAAAAAAATTGTTAGGTATATTTTGAGGACATGTTGTTGACAAGTGCCGTCGAGTCAGTTCCAACCCATAGCAGCCCCGTGTAGGGTTTCCAAGGAGCAATTGGTGAGCTTGGACCACTGATCTTTCAGTTCAAACAGCTTTGCAGTCTGGCACATTAACCCACAGTGCCACACCAGGACTCCTTTGAGGACATAGCAAGTGGCATAGAGAGTTAAGCTAAAAGGTTAGCAGTTCAAAGCCACCCAAAAGTAAGTACCTCAGAATAAAGGCCTGGCCATCTGTTTTTGAAAGAGTATTGTCTTGAAAACCCTATTGAGTAGAGTTCTAGTCTGCACACCTGGGGTCATCATGAGTCTGAATGCACTAGATGGTGATCAGTTCTGTTCTGTTTTCAGAAAGTAGGGAGAGCTTTGAATGAAGGAGCCCAAAGTATAGAGGACTTCTGATTAGCCACTCTCTTGGCTCTCCCTTGCCTATAGTCTAACGTCTAAATCCTTGAAGATTACTCCCTTATCCAGTGTTGTGCTTGTAAATGTTTAACAACTGTGTCTTGGGTTGGAGCAGAGAGGAAAGATAAAGCCCTGATCTATAGCATTTACCAATTTCCCTAGTGTAAATATTGTCATTATGGATGGTTTCAAGTTAATAATGCGGCATTGTGAGCACAGAGTTGCTCTGATGAACCAGTACAAATTGATTCCAGCACACCACTGTTAGTATCTTGACACTTCTTCCCATGATACATTGTGGTCCATAGATAGGACTGCTCAGTTGTACACACTATACAGTCTATAGCTGTGATGTCATTTTCATAGTTTCATCACAGTCATCATAGATATGCAGATCTAATATGATAATTTCCCTACAAATGGCTACAAAGTGTAGAGAGTGATGAGACGCACCAACGGCACTATTTGGGTTGATTGTTGTGCTGCTCAGACACCAAACCAAATCTAACTTACAGACAGCCTTTCTTTAGTGCATACTAGATTTTTTTTAATAATAATAATAATTAACTATCAGGAAATAAAGGAGCTCTGGTAGTGTAGCAGTTACTAGTTGGGCTGCCAACCACAAGGTCAGCTGTTCGAAACTACCAACTGTTCCGTGGGAGAAAGATGAGGCGTCCTGCTCCCGTAAAGATTTACAGCCTCGGAAACCCTGTGCAGAGTCACTATGAGTCAGAACCGACTCCATGGTGCTTAACAACAACAACATCAGGAAATAAAAATCCAAATTTCGAGATTCTCTTGTCAAAATCAAAGCAGGTTGCATGGCATTTAAAGCAAGCACATATATAGAAAGCCTATGCGTAGGTTTGGCTATTCTTCTGTCCATCATGGCTGATGTTTTGTATGCACCCTTTTTAATCATATCCTTGAATTGATATCACCTTGGTTCTACTTTGTTCTTCCTTCTGCTTTTCCTTCTGCTTTTCCAGAACAGTCCCTCTACGTCAGGATCCTACACCTGCTATTCTTCCTAAACTCTCCACACTCCACTTCATGGACTTGGCCTACTTCTGGTCATCCTTCCATTCCAATTTAGACACCATCTCCACCAACAGTTTTCAAAGACTTCCCAACTAGCCTCCAACCTGGCCTTTCTGCATATCACCATGCCATTCTCCATTAAATGGGCACCATCATCTTTCTAAAATGTAAATCACACCATGCCCCAGCACAACTACAATAAAACACAAACTCTTTAAAATTGGTCTTTGATGATCCATGTGATTTGAATATCCTCCCTTTTCTTTAGTCACGTGGTTTTCCTTTCTTCTTTATAAACACATCTCAATTACGTATGTCTTCATTGTTGCCATTCCCTCTGTCTTTCCCAGGTCTTCATGGAACCTACACATTCTTATCTTGTGGATCTCAGACAGGCTTTCCTTGACCAATTGTATAAAGTAGCAGCCCTGCTCCCAATCAGCCCCTCTTCAATCACTTTCTATCATATCCCTTGTTTTTATTCTCTTCTTAAATATAATCTCATGTGTTCACTGTCTGTCTCTTTTTGTTGTTGTGTTGTTAAGTGCAGTTGGGTTGTTCTGACTCATAGTGACCCTTGTATAGGGCTTCCAAAGGGCAGTTTGAGGGTTTGAACTGCCAAACTTGCAATTAGCTAGGCTAGTGTCCAGTGCTTATCCTACAAAGTCACACCAGACTGTAAACCCCACGAGCGAGAATAAATATATGATTACAGCCCTAGTGCCTAAGAGAGAGAGGATATGTGGTAAGCACTTGAATTTGAGTTCTCTTGGGTCTTTTCTCTAAGTCTAGTTTGATTGTTTCTCTAATTCATCTCCATAGCTGCCTGTATGTTTCCTGTCACAAAGCTTTTCATACTACTATTGTATGTTTAATTATTTCCCCTACTATCCTAGAGTTTTCATAAAGGCAAGCACTATGTCTGGTTTAATATCACTGAATCCCCAGTACTTAGTACAGTGCCTAGCACATGATATGAAAGGTCTTTATTAACATATGATTAATTGGACTTAACTCTGAAACATGTGTTTACTCTTCCATTCTCTAAAAGTGTGTTAATCAGTGTTCATCTGACTGTACGTCACAGAAACTCAATTAGAACAGACTTCAACAGAAAGGAAAATATTTGAAAAGATACCAAGTATTTCACATAATCAAAGGAAGGGTTGAATAATCAAGCCTTAATAATGACGAGAAGTACCTAGGCCTGGGTGGCAACCAAAATCAAGAATTTGAACTTCGTTAGGTCCCTCTCATGCTCTCCCTCATCTCACATCATTCTTATGCCCTCTCTCATCTCACGCTATTATTTCATCAACTTGACCCTTTTCTACTACAAATTAGCTTCCGCTTTACTATGGAAAAGTATCCAGAAATGACAACCAAGTTTCATGTTATGGGCCTCTTTTGCCACCAGAGTAATCAACACTCTTCTCCCTAGGTTTAGATTGAAATATCCTAGGAAGAACTCTAGTAGGTCAGGTCAAGTCAGATGCTAACACCTGGATTAAGGTGAGGGTAGGGCTATAGAATCATGTAAGACTATGCTGGCTGGCTGGCTGGCTGTGTGC
>NW_006408678.1:2617730-2618753 GCF_000296735.1 Chrysochloris asiatica | reverse complement strand
GAGTCTTCCTCCAATCCTGATGCCATGCTTTTCTTCATAGAATCCAGCTTCTCATATTATTTGATCAACATACAATATGAGAGGCAAAATTCTTACCATCCTGGTTTCTAAGGAGCACTCTGGCTATACTTATTCCAATACAGATTTGTTTTTACTTCATTCCATAATAGTTTCAGTGTTCTTCTCCAACACCATAATTCAAATGCATCAACTCTTCTATGGTCTACCTTATTCTTGTCCAACTTGTACATACATATGAGGTGATTGAAAATACTATGGCTTAGGTCAGGTGCACCTTAGTTCTCAAACAGACATCTTTGCTCTTTAACACTTTAACTAACTCTTTCAACAGATTTATCCAGTGTAATCTGTTTTCACTAGTCATTGAAAACTCTATGACTAGCAGAGAAACATTGTCAGATACAGGACCAGAAGGTGGGAAGGCATTCAGAATGCGACTGGGGAAAAAAATGCCTCCTCAAAGTAGAGTTGACCACGATGACGGGAATAGAGTTAAGCTCAGGGGAAAAAAAGTGCACAGAACCTTCACTTTTTGATGGGCCACAATTCAAGATGAAGAGAAACAGCTGTAATCATCCATTGAAAATCAGAACGTGGAATGTACGACGTATGAATCTGGGAAAATTGGAAGTTGTCAAAAATGAAAAGGAACACATCAATATCAATATCTTAGGCATTAGTGAGCTGAAATGGACTAGTATTGGCCATTTTGAATCTGACAACCACTTGGTTTACTATGCAGGGAATGACAAACTGAAAAGGAATGGTGTTGCATTCATCATCAAAAAGAACATATCCAGATCAGTCATAAGTGATAGGGTAATATCCATGCGCCTACAGGGAAGCCCAGTTAATACCATTATTATTCAAACCACTAAAGCCAGTGAAGATGAAATAGAACCAACCACTAAAGCCAGTGAAGATGAAATAGAAGAATTCTACCAACTTCTTCAATCTGAAATCGATCAAACATGCAATCAAGATGTATTGCTCTTTACTGGT
>NW_006408678.1:2615346-2617630 GCF_000296735.1 Chrysochloris asiatica | reverse complement strand
GTTCGCAGCCCGATTCGTAACCACTACACTACCAGAGCTACTAGATCCCTACAAAAGCACATAGTTCAGAAGGAGGTGGATAGAAACAAGGCAGAAAACAATTTGAAGAGAAGTCCTATATCTGAATATTGGAAAAATGCTTGTAGACAACAATACATATCTATTACCAACTTTGTTCTGAGTTTTAGTCCAGCTCAACTCTTTTCTCTTGTTTTAATTGTGGTAAAATATAAATAACAAAATTTTCATTTTAAGTACACAATAAATTGTATCTACCATGTTATGCAACGATCTGTACTATTCATCTCCCTCAGTTTTTTATCATACCAAACGGAAACTCCATACACCAAAAGCAACAATTCCTCACATCCCTTTCTCCCTGCCCTTGGTAACCATTAATAAACTTTTGTCTTTATTCACTGCCTATTCTACATACTTAATATAACTGAGATAACACAATATTTGTACTGAGGTGAGACTAATTTCAGTTAGCATAAAGAATCATCTATACCATAGTATGTATCAGAATTTTATTTCTCTTTAAGGCTGAATTCTATGGCTAAGTCATAGTCCAGTGAATGTATGAAGGGGCTTCAAAGAGTTTGTGGGAAATTCCATTATATTTGGGAAATTCCATTATATTTTAACTCCATTTCCCCACAAACTTTTTGCATTGCTTCATATTTACTAAATTTGTTTACCCATATTTCATGATAAATGGAGAAAAGATTGAAGTTATCAAAGATTTCATTTTGCTTGCATCCACCATCAGCACTCAAGGAAGAAGCAGTCAAGAAATCAACTGATATATTGCATTAGGCAAATCTGCTGCACAAGACCTCTTTAAAGTGTTCAAGAGAAAGACGTTAGTTTGAGAACTAAAGTGTACCTGATGCAAGCCATGGTGTTTACAGTAATCTCAGATGCATTTAAAAGTTGAATAATGAATAAAGAATACCACAGAAGAATTGGTGCACTTAAATTATGGCATTGGAGAAGAATATTAAAGTTACCATGGACTGCCAGAAGAACAAACAAATCTGTGTTGGGAGAAGTACAACCAAAAATGCTATTGTGATTAGGGCTGCAATGAACATTAATGTACAAATCTCTGAGTTCCTGTTTTCAACTATTTTTGGTGTGGCGCTGTGGGTTAATGTGCCAGACTGCAAAGCCATTTGAACTGCAAGGTCAGTGGGTCAAGTTCACCAGCTGTTTTTTGGAAACCCTATACAGGGTTGCTATGGGTCGGAAATGACTTGACGGCACTTAACAACAACAACAACCTAGGAGTAGAATTGCTGGTCATATGGGAATTCTATGTTTAACTTTTTAAGGAATCAAAAATTATCTTCCACAGCAGCTTCACCATTTTACATTTCTTCCAACAATGCGATACTCTTAATGACCACAACTTTTCTGTGAGTTTGACGTACTGTGGTGGCTTCTGGGTTGCTCAAACATAATGGCAATTGTGAGAATGGCACAGGACTGACTGAGCAGTATTTTATTCTGTGTGCAGGGTCATTAGGGTCAGAACTGACTCAACAGCACCTAACAACAAACCAGCAATGTACAAAGGTTCCAGTTTCTCCATTCCTTGCCAATTCTTGCTATGTCCCAGCCTTCCTAGTGGGTATGATATAGTATCTCATTGCTGTTTTCATTTCATATATACTACAGACTATCAGAAGCATGGACAAATTTCATTTCACAGAAGTACAGCACAAATGTTGCTTAGAACCAAAGACGGCCAGACTTTGTCTCATGTACTTTGGGCATGTTATCAGGAGGAACTAGTTGTTGAAGAACATACTGTCTGGTAAAGTAGTTGTTATTGTTGTTAGGCACTGCCGCATCAGTAGCAACTCATAGCAACCCTATGCACAACAAAACGAAACATTACCCAGGTCTGGGTCAACTTCACAATCATTTGAACCCTTTGCTGTTCCCACTGTGCCAATTAATCTAATTGGGGTCTTCCTCTTTTTCTCAGACCTTCCACTTTACCAAGCAGGGTATACTTCTTCGTGGACTGGTTCCTTGTGATAATATGTCTGAAGTATAAAAGACGAAGTCTGGCCATCCTGGCTTCTAAGGAGCATTCTGTCTAGATTTCTTCCAACACAGATTTGTCTGTTCTTTTAGCAGTCCATGGTACTTTTAATATTCTCCTCCAGCACCAAAATTCAAATGCATCAATTCTTCTATGGTTTTCTTTATTTATTGCCCAATTTTCACATGCATATGAGGTTATTGAAAATATCATGGCTTAGGTCAGGCA
>NW_006408678.1:2612654-2614609 GCF_000296735.1 Chrysochloris asiatica | reverse complement strand
GCCGTCTGGAACTAGGCTCCCTCTTGAAAGCTTGGAAGCCAGTCACTATTTGCCTTAATAGCCACCCACCACCACCACCACTCCTCCCTCCCCACATTTTGGGTAGCCAGTGTCTAAGTTGCCCATCCCTGTTAACCCTGTGTACCTAGGGGGTGGGAGTGATCCTTGCTGTAAAGATTTGTTCCCTTTTTTGAGCTACTACATCCATACATATAGGTAAAGTTCATCAAATTGTAATGGGTTACTCTTTTTTTCCTTTTCTTTTCTTCCCTCTTCTTTCTTCTTCTAGTAGCGTTCTGATCGTCCGGTCATTGAAGCCAGGTCAAGTGGGTACTATCTGCAGGTATGGGTGTTCTTGTGCATCTCCTCTCACTTCATATCAGCTGGATGCTTCACTCTCTGCTCTAGTCCCCGGGTGTTGCCAAACTGCTGGCCATCCAGGTCTCTGCCTGGGTTCACAGGAGTCTATTGAATGTGGTCGGACTTAGATCCCAACTTCATTGCTGTTTTTTCCCTCTCTTCCCCTTATCAGTGACCAATGTGGTCACCAGCCAGACCACATGCCTGCTCGTGATTTCCCCTTGTGTCTTAGTCTTGGAAGGGAGTTTGCTCTGAAGGGACCCTACCACTTGCCTTGATGGCTCCCAGGGGAACAGCTTACTTCTTCTGCTGGTAATCAATCATATTGCCATATTTTTTCTGATTTTTCCTGCTGGTCTTTTTTCACGAAGTATCTTCTGTTCTTCTGGCCACTCCAGGCTGGTCTACTCATCCTTTCCAGTGGAAATTTCCCTCCTCAGACAATTCTGGATGAGACTCAGTTTTCCACCTATGGTCTTATGCAATGCAAAAACTCCACAGGAGGTCTCCTTCACTGGGCAACTTCTAGCCCCCTTTAAGGTATTCCAATCCGTTATAGGCTGAAGATGGACTTACAAGCTTTCTATTATGATATTTCTGGCTATTCCTTCCCTCCCATAAGTGTCTATTTCACAATGGAAAGGAAAACCAAGACTCAATCCCTGTATCTTGAAGTTCTGTTGTTCCAAGTTTGTGCATATGTCATCATTTACCTCTGTCCTACTTAGCCCATGCTACCCTACCTAACTGTTCTCCCATCCACCTTGTTCTTCCATTACCCTTCCCCTTCTTGTGTATTGCCTTCCCCACCCCCCAGAACCCAAGACTTCCTGTGTCTATTCCCTACCCTTTGCTCTATCTTTCCCTCCCTCCCTCTCCTCTCATCCCATACATCCCAGTGATCAGCAATTATATATATATAGTTGTTTCCCCCCCCCCTTTGGGGAGGGTTCTTTTTCTTAGTCTTTTACAATAATGGTCCTATGCAGTATTTCTCCTTTTGTGATTGACTAATTTCATTCAGCATAATGTCCTCAAGGTTCATCCATGTTATGCAGTGACTTGCAACTTCCTTGTTGTTCTTCAAGGTAGCATAGTATTCCATTGTGTGTATGTACCGCAGTTTGTTTATCCATTCTTCAATTGTTGGGCATTTAGGCTGTCTCCATCTTTTTGCTATTATAAACAGTGCTGCTATGAATATTGGTGTGCATATATCTACTCGTGTTATGGCTCGTATTTCTTGTAGGTAAATACCAAGTAGAGGAATTGCTGAATCATAAAGTATTTCTACTTCCAAACTTCTGAGGAAGTGCCATATTGCTTTTCAGAGTGGTTGGACCATTTTGCAATCCAACCAACAATGTAGGCAGGTCCCAGACAGTGTGTGTACACTGTAGAAGCCTGCAGTAGTGTGTAGGGGTGTCGACTCGCTCAGGCCCCTCCTCTAGTCACCACCGTAGAGGTGCGCAGATAGATATTGAGAAGTTAATGGGAGAAAGATTGCTTACTATTTTTGTCTCTGAAGGTCATTGAAGTATCTGCGTGTGCACAGCGTAATTCTTTGAAATAGTTGCGTCTTTTTATTTTGGGGT
>NW_006408678.1:2610763-2611868 GCF_000296735.1 Chrysochloris asiatica | reverse complement strand
TTTATCTTGATGTTATTTATTGGTCCGGTAAAGAGGATTTTCATTTTCTATACATTGAGGTGCAACCCATACCAAAGGCTGTAGTCTTTGATCTCCATCAGTATTTATTTTAAGTCCACTTCACTTTCACCAAGCAAGGTTGTATCATCTGCATATCACAAGTTGTTAATGATTCTTCCTCCAATTCTGATGCCATGTTCCTCTTCATATAATGCAACTTCTCAAATTATTTGCTCAGCATACAGATTGAATAAGTATGGTGAAAGAATACAACCCTGATGCACAGCGTTCCTAATATTAAGCCATTTGGTTTTCCCTTGTTCTGTTCTAACAGCTGTCTCTTGGTCTTTGTACAGGTTTCTCAGAAGTGTGCTGGAGTACTCATTCTCTACAATGTTGTCCATAGCTTATGATCCATGCAATTGAAAGCCTTTGCATGGTCAATAAAACACACATAAATATCTTTCTGGTATTCTCTGCTTTCAGCCAAGATCTATATGATGTCAGCAATGATATCCATCATTTCACATCCTTGTTTAAATCTGGCTTGAACCTCTGGCAGTTCTCTGACAGTGTACTGTTGCAGCCATTTCTGAATTATCTTTAGCCCCATTTACTTTTATGATAAATTAATGATATTGTTTTGTGATTTCCACATTTTGTTGGGTCACCTCTCTTTGGAATGGGTACAATCAGTTGGCCAGGTAGCTATCTTTCAAATATTTTGGCATAGATGAGTGAGTGCTGAATCAGTTTGTTGAAAGATTTTAATTTGTATTCCATCAATTCCTGGAGGCTTGGTCTTTGCCAATGTCTTCAGTGCATGTTGGACTTCTTCCTTCAATATCATTGTCTCTTGATCATATGCTATCTCTTGAAACAATTGAACATCGACCATTTCCTTTTGGTACAGTGACTCTGTGTATTCCTTTCATCTTCTTTTGATGTTTTCTGCATCATTCAATATTTTACCCACTGGTCAGTTTGGTTGGTTATGTGCTATGGAGTTGGTTCCCACTCATAGTGACCCTGATATAGGGTTTCTGAGGCTGTAAATCTTTATGGGAGCAGAAAGCCTCATCTTTCTTCCATGGAACCACTGGTA
>NW_006408678.1:2603901-2609933 GCF_000296735.1 Chrysochloris asiatica | reverse complement strand
CACTTTAGTTCATGTGTAATAACTTTGGGCAGAAGGAAACAATGTTTTTTAAGTAAATTCATCAATACACGTTTATACAATTATTTTATAGGTGAAGAGTATTCTATAACCACTTGGAATTTCTAAGTATGCTTGTCCAACACAAAGGAAAGGTCATGAAGCAATTTTCCTATCTAATTATCATATTCATAAATTCTGATCTTTTGAGTATTACATCAGAATAATCTTGACTATATTTTCAAAATATATACCCCAGGTACCAAAATCTCTGATGGTGGGAGCACTGATTTGTACTTTTATTAAGCTACCTGGGTGATTCTGATGTGCAGTAAATTTTGAAGCTCCAAGTCTATACTATAATAATTGAGGGAAGGATGGTATGTATGCTTCATCTGCTGCCCTTCAATATGTGTGCTCCTTCTGAGTTCTTGTAGTTCAACATTTCAGTGATAGTAAGTGTGCATTTCCATCATTTAAGTGTACAAGTCCAGTGTGCATTTACATCATTTAAGAACTATCATTTCCATGCCTGCTTATGAATGTTATCTAAAGGCTCAATTAATAAATTTCTAGGGGTTCTGGTGTGGTGCTGTAGGGTAAACACTGGACCAAAAGATCCTTTGAATCACAAGGTCAGCTGTTCAAACTCATCAACCACTCCTCAGAAACCCTATATAGGGTCGCTATGAGTTGGAACTGACTTGATGGCACTCAACAAAAACAACAGAGAACCTATTAGAAACTAAGAGGCAAAAAATTATCTTCTTTCTCTGTAGAGGAGTTATGAATATGCTAGTAAAAGGGAAACATACAGAGTAATCACCTAGAGTTGAATTCAACTAATTAACAGAATGAAAAAATACATACATTGAAAAGAAACGTGGGGTGCTTAAGAACCTTGGGGAGAATAGCTAATGTTACCAAGAAATATCAAAATAAACTGTTGTTTAATAGTTATGAATAAAGGAGTGGTCAAAAATCAACAGGACTTAATAAAATTTTGTAACTGGGAGTATTATTTTCCTGCCAAGATAGACTTGAGAATCATGAATAAATTATTTCCCAACAACTTCACAAACTTTTCGAACTGTTTTAGCCTTTGAAGATAGGATTTTCATAGTAAGCCTCTAAATTTAATGCTTAAATGAGGTGAAATGTCCTAAGTTTGAAAACCCATAACCAATAACTATAGATTCAGTCAATGTAAGACTGGCAGTATTGCAATTATCAATAGCACAACAAGAACTTTCATTCATCGACTCATCTTGATGGAATATCCCATAGCACCTTTCATTTTGCTTACTGAATTATTTGTTTATGCATTGTTAGGTGCCATCTAGTCTATTTCAGTTCACAGTGACCCTATGAGAACTAAACACTGCCCAGTCCTGTACCACACTCACAGCCACTGCATCCTTGCTGTTTTTTTTGTCGTTAAGTGCTGTGGAATCAGTTCCAACTCATACGGTTTCCAAAGAGCAGATGGTAAGTTTGAACCCCCAAGCTTGCAGTTCAAACTGACCTTGCAGTTTTGTACTTATCCCACAGCACTACACCAGGACTCTCATTGCATACTAGAGCCTTGTTTTTTTGCCAATGCCTTTAGTGTAACTTAGACTTCTCCCTTCAGTGCCATTAGTTCTTGATCATATGTTATCACTTGAAATGGTTGAACATTGACAATCCCTTTTAGTACAGTGACTCTGTGTGTGTTCCCTGCATCTTCTTTTGGTGTCTCCTTCATCTTTTAATAGCTTGCCCATATTTTTGTTATTGGGTGCTGTCAAATCAGTTCCAACTTAGAGCAACCCTATGAACAACAAAATAAAAATACTGCCAGGTCCTGAGCCATCCTAAAAATCATTGCTAAACTTCAGCTCATTGCTACTGTCACTATACCAATCCATCTTGTTGGGGATCTTCTTCCTGTTTATCAATGACCCTCCACCTTACCAGGCATAATGTCCTTCTCCAGGGACTGGTCCTTCCTTGGATAATACCAGAAAAATGTTTACCTGTATTCTGTTGACTAAGCAAAGGCGCTTTCAACTGTGTGGATCATGACAAGCTATGGACAATATTGTAGAGAATGGTTATTCTGGAACACTTATTTGTGCTCATGAGGAACCTGTACATAGATAAAACAGTAGGCAGTAGCTAGGAAAAAAAAAAAAAAAAAGGGGGGGGATACTGATTGGCTTAAAGTTAGGAAAAGTGTGTGTCAGCATTGTATTCTTCCACCACACTTATTCAATCTGTATGCTGAGACATAATCTCAGTATCTCGATTATATGAAGGAAAGTGTGGCATCAGGATTGGAGTAAGAGTCACTAACAACTTGTGATGTACACATAATACAACCTTGGTTGCTGAGAGCAAACAAGACTTAAAATGCCAATCAAAGTGAAAGGATATAGCCTTCAGTATGGGTTGCACCTCAGTGTAAAGAAAACAAAAATCCTTACCACTGGAGCAATAAACAACATAAAGATCAGTGGAGAAAACAATGAAGTTGTCAAAGACTTCATTTTACTTGGATTCACTATCACCAGTCTTTTGATACTTTCTGCATCATTCAATATTTTGTCAATAGACTCTTTCAGTATTGCTAGTTGAGGCTTGACTTTTTTCTTCAGTTCCCTCAGCTTGAGAAATGCTGAGTGTGTTCTTCTTCCCTTTGGTTTCTCTAACTCCAAAGTATTATAATACTTTGCCTCTTCGAGCTGTCCTTTGAAATTTTCTATTCACCTCTTTCACTTCTTTTATCTCCTCATTTTTTCCCATTTGTTTTAGCATCTGTATGCTGGAGATCAAGTTTCAGAGTCTCTTCTGACATCCATTTGTGTATTTTCCTCCTTTCTTGTCTTCTTAATGACCTTTTGCTTTCTTCTTCTGTATGATGTTCTTGATGTCATCCCATAACTCTCTGGTGTCTAATGCATCAAATCCATTCTGGAGATGATCTCTAAATTCAGTTAGGTCATATTTTGACTCTCATGGACTTGTTTTAACTTTCTTCACTTCAGTCTGAACTTGCATCTGAGCAATTGATGATCTGTTCTACCGTCTGCCCCTGGTATTGTTTTGGCTGATGGTATGGAGCTTTTTCACCGTCTCTTTTCACAGATGTAATCAATTTTGTCCCTGTGTATTCCATTTGGTGAGGCCCATGTGTATAGCAGTATTTTATGTTGTTTAAAATAGGTATTTACAATAAAGAAGACATTGGTTTTGCAATCCAGCATCGTTTCTATCACCAAGGTCATATTTTCCAACTACTGATCCTTCCTCTAGGTTTCCAACTTTTGCATTCCAATCACCAATAATTATCAATACATCTTGATTGAATGTTTGATCAATTTCAGACTAAAGTCAGTAAAATTCTTCAATTTCATCATCATTAGCTTTAGTGGCTGCTGTGTAATAATAATTGGTTTTCTTGTTGGTCTATGGATATTATTCTATCACATACAGCATTATACTTCAAGGTAGATCTTGAAATGTTCTTTTTGATAATGAATGTGATGCCTTCATCTTAAATTTGTCATTCCCAGCATGGTAAGCCATATTATTGTCATATTCAAAATAGCCAATATCAATACATTTCAGCTTACAAATGCCTATGATTTTGATCTTTATGTCTTCCATTTCATTTTTGACAACTTCTAAGTTTCCAAATTCATACTTAGAACATTCTGTGTTCTAATAATCATGGATGTTTAGAGCTGTTTGTCCTCGTTATGAGTTGTGCCTCAACAGTAAATGAAAGTCCTGAAAGTTTTATTTCATTCACGTCATCACAGTCAGTTCTACTTTGAGGAAGCTGCTCTTTCCCAGTCTCATTTTGAGTGCCTTTCAACCTGAGGGACTCATTTTCCAGCACTGTATCTAAAGATATTCTAGTGCTATAGTCATGCTTCAATATTCAATGCTCCAGTGCTATTTGACTGTGTCCCACTGTTATTTATAGTTTCAATGGTTAAATATTCTGAAGTATTCCATTTCTCCTTCTTCCTAGTCTGTCTTCATCTGGAAGCTCAGTTGAAACCTGCCCAGCATGAGTGACTCTGCTGGTATTTAAAATACCGGTGGCATGGATTCCAGCATGACAGCAGCACACAAGCCACCACAGTACGACAAACTGACAGAGAGTGGTGGAGCTTGCCCATAGAATCCTTCAATATTGCAAGTTGAGGCTTTAATTTTTTCTTCAATTCTTTCAAATTGCAAAATGCTGAACAAGTTCTTCACTTTTGAATTTCCACCTCCACTTCTTTGCACATTTCATTATAATACTTTACTTTATCCTCTCTAGTTGCCCTTTTGAAATCTTCTGCTCAGCCTTTTCATTTCTTCTGTTCTCTTTAGCTATTTCATGTTAAAGAGCAAGTTTCAAAGTCTCTTCTAACATCCATTTTCGTCTTTTCTTTCTTTCCTGTCTTTTTAATGACCTTTCATTTTCTTATGTATAATGTCATTTATATCCTTCAACAATTCTTCTGGTGTTCACTCATTAGTGTTCAATGTGTCAAATGTGTTCTTGAGATGGTCACTACAGCAGGTGGGTTATACTCAAGGTTGTAGTATGACTCTCATGAACTGTTTTCATTTTCTTCAACTTCAACTTGAATTTGCATAATGAGCAATTGATGATCTGTTCCAAAGTCAGTTCTTGACCTTGTTCTCATGTTGTTATTGAGCTTCTCCATAGTCTCTTACACAGAGATATAGTCGATTTCATTTCTGTGTATTCCATCTGGCAAGGTTCAGGTGAATTTATGTTGTTGAAAAGGTTATTTGTAAGAAATAAATCACTGGTCTTATAAAATTCTATCATGGAATCACCACTTCCATTTTTATCAATCACAGCTATATTTTCCAAGTACTGATCATTCCTTTGTCCTCCAATTTCACATTCCAATCAATGGTAATTATCAATGCATATTAATTGCATGTTTGATCAATTTCATAATTCAGATCTTAGTAAAATTCCTCAACCTCTTTAACTTTGCCATTAGTGAGTGTTGGGTAAATTTGAATAATAGTCATATTAACTGGTCTTTCTTCATAGTGCATAGATATTATACTATCACTCTTAGTGTGGCACTTCGGGATAGATCTTGAAGTGTCTTTTTTCATGATGAATATGATACCATTCCTCTTCAATTTGTCATTCCTAGCATCATAGACCATATAAATGTCCATTTCAAAATGGCCAATACCAATTCACTTCAACTCACTAATGACTAGGATATCTATTTTTATGCATTCCATTTTATTTTTGGCCACTTCCAATTTTCTTAAATATATATTTAGACTTTATTTATATGGAAATTATTGGACAATATCTTTGATATCCCATGCAAGTAAAGTTTTACTAAAAGTAATACTTCTACCACACATCTGGCAGTTTGTTGTATGGTGGTGGCTTGTGAGTTGCTGTGATTCTGAAAGCTATGCCACCAGTATTTTAAATACCATCAGGGTCACCCATGGTGGACAAGTTTCAGATGAGCTTCCAGACGAAGACAGACTAGGAAGAAGGAGTGATGAATATTTAGTCACTGAAAACCTTATGAGTATCTGAGAAACACTGTCAGATATAGTGCCAGAAAATGAGTCCCTCAGGTTGGAAGTCACTCAAAATGTGACTGGGGATGATGCTAATGGAGTAAAGCCTGTGGGCGTAAAGCCCTCAGGACCTTCATTTGTTGCAGGGCACAACTCAAAATGAAGAGAAACAGTTGTAAATATTCTTTAATAATCAGAACATGGAATGTACAAAGTATGAATCTAGGAAAATTTAAAATTGTCAAAAATGAAATGGAATGCATAAACATCAATATCTTAGGTATTAATGAGCTGAAATGGACTGGTATTGGCCATTTTGAATCTGACAACCACATGGTTTACTATGCCAGGAATGACAAATTGAAGAGGAATGGTATTGCATTCATTGTCAAAAAGAACATATCCAGATCAGTCATGAAGTACAATGCTGTCTATGATAGGGTAATATCCATGAGCCTACA
>NW_006408678.1:2585127-2587093 GCF_000296735.1 Chrysochloris asiatica | reverse complement strand
TATTGCATTAGGCAAATCTGCTGCACAAGACCTTTTTAAAGTGTTGTAGAGCAAAAAGATGTAAGCTTGAAGACTAAGGTGCACCTGACCCAAGCCATGGTATTTTCAATAACCTCATATGCATGTGAAAGCTGGACAGTGAATAAGGAAGGCCATAGAAGAACTGATGCTTTTGAGTTATGGTGTTAGAGGAGAATATTGAAAGTGTCATGGGCTGCCAAAAGAACCAATAGATCTGTGTTGGAAGAAGTGAAGCCAGAGTGCTCCTTGGAGGCCAGGATGGCCAAACTTCATTTCTTATACATCAGACATATTGTCAGAAGGGACCAGTCACTCGAGAAAGATATCATGTTCGGTAAGGTGGAGGGTCAGAGAAACAGAGGAAGACCCCAGCCAGATGGATTGGCAAAGTGCCAGCATCAATGGGTTGGCCCAGGATTGGGCAGTGTTTCATTCTGCTGTGCATTAGGTCACTATGAGTCGGTTCTGACTCAATGGTACCTAACAGTAAACATATTTAGACATAACATATTCTTATTAACAATAGATGTTTGCAGTTGTTTCTCCTCATTTTGAGACATGCCATATCAACAAATGAAGGTCCCAAAAGCTTTAGTCCATCCATGTCATTAATATGGGCTCTAATACTTTGAGGAGGCAATTCTTCCCTAGTTGTATTTTGAGTGAATTCCAACCTGAGGGCATCATCTCCAACACTTTATCAGACAATGTTCTACTGTTATTCATAATTTTTTCACTGGCCAATCATTTTCAGAAGCAGGTAACCAGGTCCTCCTTCTCAGCCTGTTGTAGTCTGAAAGCTCTACTGAAACCCGTGCCCTATGGGTGACCCAGTTGGTATTTGAAATGCTGGTGGAATAGCTCCAGCATCACAGCAACACACAAGTCACCACAGTACTACAAACAAGTGGTGATTATTTATTTACTTATGAATATGCTCATATCCCTTTCTGTATAATCAGCTATTTTAGGGCAACATAGAAGACCCTAGGTAGCACGGACAGTTAAACACTCAACTACGAGCCAATGTTTGGCAGTTCAAATCCATTCAGAGGCACCTTGAAGACAATCCTGGTGATCTGCTTGTGAAAGGCCACAGCCTTGAAACCCTAGAGAACATTTCTACTCTGCATACATCACCATGAGTTGGAACTGATTCAATGACAACTAACAGCAACAGCAAGAACAACAAGGAAACACAATTCAATAAAGAATTGGAGCCAGAGATATCTGTTTCATGTCCTGGATTGGACATTTGTAACTCTGTGACTTTCTGAAAATTATTTTATCTCTCTAAGGAGTCCTGGTGTGGTGCTGCTGGATCAGCACTGGACAGCTAGCCATAAGGGAGGCAGTTCAAACCTACCAATCACTCTATACAGGGTTGCTATCAGTCAGTGCTGACTTGATGGCACATAACAACAAAAATAAATTTCCTCATCTATGACAAGGTGGCAATTACTTTTTAAATTATAATACTCTTTATTGTTGTTAGCTGCAACTGAATTGGCCCCTAATTCATGGTGACACCTTGCACTACAGAACAAAACATTGCCTAGTCCTGTGCCATCCCTACGATCAGTTGTGGATTGAACCATTGTGATCAATATGGGTTTACATTGGCTATTTTTTACAAGTAGATCACCAGGCCTTTGCTCCTAGTCCATCTTTGTCTAGAAGCTCTGCTGAATCCTGTTCAGCATCACAGTAACATGCAAATCTCTATTGACATGGTACAAAGAAAGACACATAGACCAATGGAACAGCATCGAGAATCCAGAAATTAAAGCATCTACATACAGCCAATTGATCTTCGACAAAACACCAAAACATATCCCATGGAGAGGGGATAGCCTCTTCAACAGATGGTGCTGGCAGAACTGGAAAATGATATGCAAAAGTCTGAAACAAGACCTCCACCTCACGCCTTATACAAAAACCAACT
>NW_006408678.1:2543637-2581177 GCF_000296735.1 Chrysochloris asiatica | reverse complement strand
TAATCAATGTAATGAAACAAGGTATATGAATGTTTGAATGTGAAACCGATGATGTGCCCTGAAAACTTTCACTCAATCCACAATAAAAACCTTAAAAAAAAAACAAAAAAATCTCTATTGACAAACAGGAAATAATGACACAGGACATGCAACAGCTGGTATTTATGAAGATTTGTGTACCAGTTAAGGAATGCTAGCAGTACAATAGTGTTTGACTACTAACTTGAAAGTTCGCTTTCAAACTCATCTAGCTGTTCCATGAGAGAAAGACCTGGTGGTCTGTTTCTGTAAAGAAAGAAGCCCAGAAAACTCTATGGGTCAGTTCTACTCTGATTCCTGGGTTTCTATGAGTTGATATCAGCTGGGTGGCATTTAACAATAACAAGATGCCCCCGAGGTACTAAGTGTTCTAAGTGTTGTATTATTAACTTATAGATATATGCGTTATATGTAATATTGTATTCAATGCACACAAGAACCATTTGTGGTTCTACTACTGTTCCATCTTATAGGTGAGGCAAGAAAGACATAAAGATGTCAAGTAACTTGTTCAAGGTCACACTGTTGTTGTTTAGTGCCATTGAGTTGGTTCCGACTCATAACAACCATGTATAAGGTTACTGAAGAGTACCTGGTGAGTTTGAACCACCGACCTTAAGGTCACATTACAAGTAGGCAATTGAGACTAGATCCAAACTGACCCCATCTGAAGTCAGAGTGAGATGCTTGGAAAGTGCTTAGAATGGCTATTGCCTGCCTAGAATGACCTTTTGACACCAGTGTTTCCTCACACCCCCTCCCATCTGAAACATCCAGATATTAATTCTAAACTATGGCATTTTCCAATCATGCAATGTTTGTTACTGAAGAATCAGGGGGAACCCATACACACTTACAAATAAGTATGTAAAATGCATCCCCCTTTCTAAGGCTAATCAACACCCATTGAGAACCTCAAAGAAGCATCTTCATGGAAATTTTCCGAATCTACCATTTTCAATGGAAAAATAAATAAATCTCAGCTCCTGAGTCAAACTTGAACACATACAGACAGCCTTGAAAATGCAATTTTAACAACAGCCCAAAAAAGCATTCTTGTGTAAAATACAGATGATATTGCCAAAGAATTATATATATATATATATATATATATATATATATATATATATATAGAGAGAGAGAGAGAGAGAGAGAGAGAGAGAGAGAGAGAGAGAATGAGAGACAGAGAGAGACGGTTCTGACTCATAGCGACCCTGTCCTGTAGAGGATTTCCATGGATCAATTGATGAGTTTGAACCACCAGCCTTGCAGTTCAAGCTTAACAGTATGGTGCATTAACCCACAGCACCACACAAGGACTATATGTATATATGAAATGTATAAAATGGTAAAATGAAAGCAGATTTCCTAGCTTGAATCAATTCAACATCAGTTCCAAGCAAAACAGGTACTGATATTACCCATGACTACGCTGACCCTAAACAACTCCCATTTATATCCCCAAGTTCTCTTTTTGAGCCATGCAACCCAGCTAGCTCTCAGAGGTCACTCCCATTTAAGGAATATAATAAACCCTAACAGACTTTCTCTTTTCTTTCCTATACACATAATGGCAGTTTGCACATCTCGTTTCATCTTAGACCTTTAAACTTTCTGAACCCAGGGAATTCTGACATCGAATATAATTTTCTCTAAATGTCCCTGAATCAATCATTAATTTGGATGCAGTGACAAAATTACAGTATCACATTCTCAACTCAGGCTCCTTTTCTTTGTTCAGTAAGCTATAGAGAGACTAGATCATAGACATTAAAAAAAAAAAGAAAATGTCAATGCTAAATCAATCATCTTATTCTTATCTCATCTTTAATGGCTGCAATTTGGTTCTTCACCCATCCTTAATCCTAGTGGTACACACAGCAGTGCTCTCTGAATTCCATCCACCAACATCAGTTTCAGTCTCTCTTCACTAAGTAACTGCAGGCTGTTTGGTGTGTCCACGCTAGTAAGTGAAATAAATGGTCCAGCCACATTGATACACATTCTAGACTCTCTCCCTAAAGCCAAGGGACAGATTTGGCCATCCTAACTCTCAAGAGATGTTAGGGGAACCTCTGATTGTTTGTAAAGCTGCCAGAGAAGGAATGAGGGCCAGGGAAGGGTTATCAAACACATTTGAAAAGAGAAAAAAATGTATTCATCCAAGATGTTAGTTTCATTATAACCTTAAATAAATGAAACACAATGAGTTCTGGAAAGTGCCCGAAATAAAACATGCACATATCAGCCACACCTCAGTAACAACAAATTCAAAAGGAATGGCACTGCATTTATCGTCAAAACAGAACATTTCAAGATCTATCTTTAAGTACAATACTGTTTGTGATAAAATAATACCCATTCACCTGCAAGGAGGACCAGTTAATAATACTATTATTCAAATTTACATGCAAACCACTAAAGCCAATGATGATGAAATTGAAGAATTCTACCAACTTCTTCACTCAGAAATTGATCAAATATGCAATCAAGATGTATTGATAAATACTGGTGATTGGAATGTGAAGCCTCAAAATATAGAGGAAGGGTCAGTAGTTGGAAAAGATGTGTTTGGCAACAGAAATGATGCTGGAGACCACATAATAGAATTTTGCAAGACCAATGACTCATTCATTGCAAATATCTTTTTTTTTAAGACAATATAAAATGTGACTATACACATGGACCTGACCAGATTAAATATAAAATGACTACAACTGTGGGAAAAGATGGTGGGAAAGCTCCATATCATCAACCAAAACCAGGTCAGGAGCAGACGGTGGAACAGACCATCACTCATATGTAAGCTCAGGCTGAAGCTGAAGAATATGAAAACAAGTTCACAAGAGTCAAAATATGACTTTGAACATATCCCATCTGAATCTGGAAACCACCTCAAGACGCATCTGATCTATTAGACACAATGACTGAAGACCAGAAGAGTTGTAGGATGACATCAAGAACATCACACAAGAAGAAAGCAATTGTCATTTAAAAGGCAGAAAAGAAAGAAAATGTCAAAATGGAAATCAGAGGAGACTCTGAAACTTACTTTTAAATTTAGAGAAGTAAAAATGGATGGAAAAAAATGAGGAGGTAAGACAGCTGAACAGAAAATTCCAAAAGACAGCTCAAGAAGACAAACTCAAGTATTATAATGAAATGTGCAAAAATCTGGAGTTATAAAACCACAAAGGAAGAACATGCTCAGCATTCCTGAAGAGGAAAGAACAGGAAAAAAATTTCAAACCTCATTTTCCAATATTGAAGGATTCTATAAGCAAAACACTGAATGATGCAGAAATCATGAAAAGAAGATAGACGGAATATACAGAGTCATTGTACCAAAAAGAACTGGTTGATGTTCAACCATTTCAAGAAGTAGCATATAATCAAGAACCAATTGTACTGAAGGGAGAATTCCAGAATCAATTAAGCCATTGGCAAAAAAAAAAAAAAAAAAAAAAAGCTCTAGGAATTGACAGAATATCAATTGAAATATTTCAGTAAAATGATGCAACACTGTAGGCATTCACTCATCTATGCTAAGTAATCTGGAAGACAGCTACCTGGACAACCAGTTAAAAGAGATCTATATTTGTCCCCATTCTAAAGAGAGTCAATCCAGTGGAACTTGGAAATCACTGAACAATATCATTAACAGTCATATGCAAATAAAATTTTGCTGAAGGCAATTTGTACATCAACAAAGAACTGCCAGAAATCCAAACTAGATTCAGAAGAGGACATAGAACTAGGGTTATCATTACTGAAGTCAGATGAATTTGGGCTGAAAGTAAAGAATACCAGAAAAATGTTTGTGGTTGTTAGATGTTGTCAATTCACTATCAAATCATAGCAACCTTATGCACAACAGAAAAAAAACACTGTCCAACTGTGCAAAGGCTTTCAATTGTATTGATCATGACAAACTATGGATAACATTGTAAAGAATGGGTATTCCAGAAGTCTTAGTTGTGCTAATGAGGAACCTGTACATAGACCAAAAGGCAGTCATTAGAACAGAATACAGGGATGTTGTTGTTGTTATTAAGTGCCATCGAGTCGGTTCCGACCCATAGCGACCATGAATAGGGTTTCCAAGGAGTGACTGGTGAGTTTGAACCACCGACCTTGTAGTTCAAATGGCTTTGCAGTCTGGCACATTAACTCAGAACGCCACACCAAGACTCCGAATAAAGGGATACTGAGTAGTTTAAAATCAGAAAAGGTGTCCATCAGAATTGTATCTTTTTACCATATTTATTCAATTTGCATGCTGAGCAAATAATCCAAGAAGCTGGATTACATGAAGAAGAACATGGTATCAGGATTGGAGGAAGATTCATTAACAACCTGTTATATGCAAATGGTACAACCTTGCTACTGAAAGCAAAGAGGACTTAAACTAGTTACCGATAAAGATCAACAACTACAGCCTTCAGCATGGATTGCCCTTCAAAAAAGGAAGAAGGAGGAGGAGGAGGAGGAAGAAGAGGAAGAAGAAGAAGGAAACACTCAAAACTAGACAATAAAGCAAATCATAATAAATGTTGAAGTTTTCAAAGACTTCATTTTGTTTGGATCCAAAATCAACAGTCAAGCAGCAGTCGAGAAATCTAGTGATGTATTATATTAAGCAACTCTGCTGCACAAGACCTTTTTAAAGTGTAAAGAGCAAAGATGCCGTTTTGAGAACTAAGTTGTGCCTGACCTAAACCACGGTATTTTCAATAGCCTCATATGAATGGGAAAGTTGGACAATGAATAAGGAAGACCATAGAAGAATTGATGCATTTGAGTTATGGTGTTGGAGAAGAATATTATAAGTGCCATTGACTGCTAAAAGAACAAACAAATCTGTGTTGGACAAAGTACAACCAGAATGTTCCTTAGAAGCCAGGATGGCAAGATTTTGTCTCTCACTTTGGACATATTATCAGGAGAAGGACCAGTCCCTGGAAAAGGACATCATGCTTGATAAAATGAAGAGTCATCGAAAAAGAGTAAGACCCCCAATGAGATGGACTGACAGAGTAGCAGCAGCTATGGGCTCAAACACAACAACAATTGTGATGGCACAGGACCAGCCATGGTTGTGCATCAGGTTGCTATAAGTCCAAATCAACTCAATGGCACCTAACAATAACAATAACAACAAAGGTAACAAAGACAAATATATATTTATAACACGTTTGTTATAATAATCACATATTGTTATATTGACTGTCATTGAAGTCCATACTGACACCACAACCCTATATAAGGTTCCAGAGGTTGTAAATCTTTACAGTTGTAGAAAGCCTCACCTTTCTCCTGTAGAACAGTTGATGGATTGGAAGAGTTGACCTTGGGGTTAGCAGTCCAGTGCTTATCGTACTGTGTCACCAGGGCTCCTCATATACTTGTATATATACATATATACACATGCATATATATGTATGTGTATATATGAATATATATGCATACACACACACACACACACACACATATATATATATATAAAATGGAGTTCTGCAAAGTTGTTTGAACTGTAAGGTCAGTGGTTCAAGCTCACCAGCTGTTCCTTGGAAACCCTGTGCAAGGTCACTATGGGTTAGAATCAATTCAACAGCACTTACAACAGCATATAAATAAAACAATCCAACCCAACCAGTTGCTGACAAGTCAGTTCTAATTCATGGCAACCCAATGTGTGTTAGAGTACAACTGTTACATATGGTTTTCAACAAATGATTTTTCAGGTAGATCATCTTGTCTTTCTTCTGAGGCATCTCTGGATAGATTTGAACTTACAACCTTTCAGCTAGCAGCTGAACATGTTAACCATATGAATGCCATATACAAATGAAATTGAGGTACAACAAAGGTTATCACACTATTAAAACACTCTTTAATCTTCAATGAGAGGTTTAAAACATTCCAAGGTGACTCACTCCATTCCTCAACTCCACATTTTCCTTCTGAGGTCTACTAATTCCACTCTCACTCTCTAGAGGCATCTGTTGTTAGCTGCTGTTTTGCATCCCCTGACTCGTGACTACTCCATGCACACACAATGGAAGAAAATGCTTCCCGATCTTGCACCATCCCCGTGATGGGCTGCAGATTGGAATGCTGTGATCCACAGAGTTTTAATTGACTGATTTTCAGAAGAAGATCACCAGGCCTTTCTTCCTAATCTGTATTAGTCTGGAAGCTCCATCAAAACCTAGTCAGCATCATAGCAACATGCCAGCTGCCATTAACAGATGTGGGTGATAGATGCACATGAGGTGTTTGCTTAGATCTTGAACTTGGGTCTCCCACATGGAAGGTGAGAATTCTATTATGAACCACCACTACCCCTACTCCAGACACATAGATAAATGCATTTGATTACTTAAAGAGCCACTGCCTTGTTAGCGCATCTTCAAAGATTTAATGCATATAGAAGAAGATTTAATGCATATAGCGCATCTTCAAAGATTTAATGCATATCGGCATGTGTCTTGCCGATCAAGTTGTTCGGTAATGTTACATCTCTAGTAAAATGTTTGTCAACATATCTTTTAAGTAAATTCATTTCTCATACTCTTATTTACATTTACATTAAATCTTAAACATCTGGCATAAATTTTAAATTTAAACCTGTTTCTGGGACAACGGAGATAAAGAGCGTGGTCTAGCTTCACTTGAGTTGGAAAGTTCAACTCTCACTCCAAACCTGCTTAATCTATTCTGCAAACCAAAAGCCCCAAAGGTAACCTGATCCACTCCCCTTAGAGAGCACTTTGGGAAATATGAGAGTGGTAATATTTGTGTCAGCTTCTTGGGAGTCTTGGCTGTATCCCAAGCAGATTATCCATATTTTCATTCCAATCACCTGTGGTAGTCCCCTGAGAGTTTTGTAAATTCAGTGTTCCCTGTCTCATTTATTACATTTTAAGTAACACCTTGGTTCCTCTTTTGAAATTTATGGGAAAAAAATATGGTCAAGGTAGCCTGCTCTTTAATGAGAATATGGGAATTTGTAAAGATGATTTCCACTGGAGTTAGAGCGGAAGCTGGTCCTTAAACAAAGGTGTCTATTTCTTTGTCTGTCTGGCATTCATCCTTCCTTCAGATAAGACCTGGCTGATATTCCACTGGGAAAATCTTCCTCCTTCACACTAAATTCTTATAGGTCATGTGTTCCATGACTAGCACAGTGATTGGTTCAGGGAAGGACATGTGACTTAAGATTGCATGATCAAGGAGAGTCCGGATATTGCATAAACCCTTCAGAAAAGGAAACTCTTCTACCATGGGTTTTGCTAAACTGGTAGAAGGAAAACCTGTAGCTACAATCATATGGCATTTGGGCCACCAGGTGGAAAGAAAATAAAGGCTAGTGGGCGAAAGCAAAGCCTAGAGATAAAGAGAAAGATCCCTGAGGACAAAGCTTTATCCATCCATGCCTAAAGTCAGATAGGCCCCCTGGCTTTCAGTTACATGAGTAAATAAATGTTCCTCTTTGCTTACATTTATCTAAGTTGGGTTTTCTGTCCTTACAATTGAGAAAGTTCTGGTTAATAAAACCACACTAAATAATCAGGCCTCTACTAAAAACAAAAAAGGAGGGGAGTAAGAACCTCAGAACTTCCAAAAAGAGCAGACAGAAGTAGAATTCATCCTTTGGACCCAAGGATGTGCTGAGAACTTCCTCAACCCAGGACACAGAAAGAGGGCCCTAACCCTGGAGATGGTGAGCTAGGATGAGAAACGGCAACAGATAAATGGTGGTAGCAGAACCAGAAGACCAGCAGGAGACAGCCTTTGAGCTTCCTAGCCCTCATAATGAGAAAGCTGAGTGCCTGAGGCCAGGATTCTTGCTGGCAGAGTAGGGTGCCTCTGGACCCATGGTGGAGCTAGTTGACAGAGCTGACCAAGGCCAAGCAAGAGAGAAATCTGCCTTCAGGACTAGCTGAGAAGAGGCTCTCCTGATCAAAGAACTCTATCCAGAGCTTTTCTGGACTGGCATTTTTGTCTGTTGCTTCCCTATAAGTCCTATAATGTGAAATAAAATGTTAGAAAGATTTCACAGAGATTCAGAAGTAGAATTTTTGAGATTTGACTACAGTACATCTCTGGACCCAGATGATCCTAATTCTGAAAGAAAACTGAGATTGAGAGCCAAAATGCTGATAGTTCATTTGAACTAAGTTTATGAACAACAATAGCAACAAAAAGTATGTAATTCTTCAACAAGTATTTCTTGAGTGCCAGATGCTTCTTGTTGTTGTTGTTGTCAGGTGCCATCGAGTTGGAACTGACTCATAGCGACCCCATGCACAGCAGAACGAAACAATGTCTGATCCTGGGCCAACCTCACTACCGCTGCCACACTTGAGTCCATCAATGATGCCACCTGGCCAATCCATCTCGTTAGGGGTCTTCCTCTTTTTCTCTGACCCTCCACCTTACCCAGCATGACATCCTTCTCCAGCGACTATTTCCTCCGGACAATATGTCCAAAGTATGAGAGACGAAGCTTAGCCATCCTGGCCTCCAAGGAGCACTCTGGCTGCACTTCTTCCAAAACAGATCTATTGGCAGTCCATGGCACTTTCAGTATTCTCCTCCAACACCACAACTCAAAGGCATCAATTCTTCTACGATCCTCCTTATTCACTGTCCAGCTTTCGCATCCATATGAGGCCATTGAAAACACCAGGGCCTGGGTCAGGCGCACCCTAGTCCTCAAGCTGACATCTCTGTTCTTCAACACTTTAAAAAGTTCCTGTGCAGCAGATTTGCCCAGTGCAATACGTCGTCTGATCTCTTGACTGCTGCTTCCGTGAGTGTTGATAGTTGATCCAAGAAGAATTAAGTCCTTGACAACTTCAATCTTTTCTCCATTGATAAGAATGTTGTTTATTGCTGGACAGGACAAAGTCCCAAGCCCTGGGATACACTATGACATTTACATTTCAGAATTTTTTTTTTTTTTAAAGCTTATACTCTGATATATAGTAGAGTTCCTGGATAGTACAAAGGGTTGATCCAGTCAACTACTAACCAAAGGATTCACAGTTCACGTCTATCCAGAGACCCCTTAGAAGAAAGGTCTGGAAATTTTTTTAAAAACCAGCCATTGAAAACCCTATGGAATACAGTTCTCTAATACACACAAGGTCTCCCTGTATCAACAGCAAATGGAGTCATCTGGTGACAAGAGTCTTGAAGAAACATTAAATACGGTAAGGGGGTAAGAAGTAGGGAATAGATTGATAAGAAATGGCCTCTCTGACAAGTGACTTTTGAACAGAAACAAGAAAACTGTGGGAAAAAAGCCAGGAAGTTCTCTAAGAGAAAGGTGTTCCTGGAGCAGAGATAGGGCTACTGCAAAGTTAGGAGTGGATGTTTACAGGGCAGGAACAGGGACCAGCAAGGAGACCAGTGTGGCTGAGGCCAAGGGAAGATGGAGGTGTAGGAGACAAAGTCAGAGTTAAGTGGGAGGTCGCAATCTCTAAGGATTTTGAGAAGAGAGAAATAATCTGACTTTCTTTTAAAAAAAAAAAAATTCATTCTAGATGCTGTGTAAGAGACCATGGTGTCACAGTGTTAAAGTGCTTGACTGCTAACTCAAGGATTGGCAGTTCAAACTCACCCAGCGACTCCACAGATGAAATTCCTGGCAACATGCTGCTATAAAGACTTTAGCCAAAAATGAATAGAGACAAGAGTTGCTTGGTGGTTTCCAAGGGCTAGGAAAAGAGGAGAACAGGAAGCTGCAGTTTGAAGGGTTCCAAGGTTCTGACTATTGTGGTGGAAGCCTTGAGGAAGTGCATAGTGGTGACGGTTAAACATCATGGTGGATGGAATGGATGCCACTGAATTCTCCACTTTGTTATTGCTGCTGTTGTTCTGAGTCACTGAGTCATTTCCAACTCACAGCAAGCCTGTTTCGGAGGCATGGTTAGCAGTGCAGTACTTATCCTACAGTGCCACACCAGGACTCAATAGCAAACTGTTTGGTCCTATCTATTTTATTACAATAAAAAAGTTTCACTACAAAGAAATGTTTCCCTGTGTGTATATAAAGCATTAAGTAAACAAACAAAGATTGCAGCCAAGAAATCTCTCAGGGGCAGTTCTAGTTTGTCACACGGGGTTACAACGTGTTCCTAGCATCTAATACCACAAGCAGCTGCTGTGTAGTAGGTTTCAGAAGAGGATGGGTGAAACTGAGGGATCTGTTAGGTGGTCGTTGCTTCCCCAGGCAGCTCACAATCTTGTTTTGTGGCTATAGTAGAAAACCCTTTCAATCCAAGTAACTTACTAGACTATACTATGTTCTTTAAAATGAAGAACTGGGCATTGAAGAACAATTCCCAAATATAACTGTAGAGTTTTCGGTGCTGTGATACATAAATACTTACTATTTTAGTGTTTCTAGCCCACTGGTTCTTAATCAGAGTCCATTTTACTCTCCTGGAGGTGTTTGGCAATGTCTAGGTGAGTTGGAACCAACTGGACGGCACTTAACAACCACCACAACAGAGACATTTTAGGCTGTCACAATCGAAGGGCATCGACAAAGAGTGCTACTGGCATCTAGTGGGTGAAAGTCAGGGATGCTACCAAATGTCTTACAATTCACAGGACAGCCCCAAATGTCAATACTGCTCACTTTGAGAAACTCTGGTCTAGGGTAATGTCAAGATGCATTGTACTTAGTTTGGGGGTTTATGGCTTAAAATTGCAATAAGTATGAAATAGGAGTCAGATTATCTTTCTCTCATTGACTAATCATTTGAAGGGCAGAAAGTATACTTGTTGTTTTCCTTTTTTTTAGTTTTTATTGTGAATTGAATGAAAGTTAGGGCAGGTCATCAGTTTTACATTCAACAAATCATATACTTTATTTCATTACAATGATTATAATCCCCTCTGTGTACCATCAGATAACAGTATTTCTCTCTATTCATTTTAGCTCTTTTTTTTTCTTTTTAACACTCAGGCATATATAATAATTTATACCACCAAAGGGCACATTCTGCAAGTCTACCCCCTGGCTGCCAGTTCCCAGTCCCTCTCTTTCCATGAATCTAGAGTCCTCAGCTGCTCCCTCGCTCCATGTCCCCATCTCTGCCTCCATCTCTGGTGTCGCTGTTTCTCTGGATAGGGTCCCACATTCTGCTTGCGCTCCTCTCCCTTGATGGTCCCAGGGTTCTCTAGGAACTTATTGAAAAAAAGTATGAATAGTGTGACCTGTGCTCTCAAATAAAAGCAGGGGATCGTGGAGGGGGGATGGGAAAGGGGGGTAACATAGAATGTTTATAAATTGGCAACAGGGAGGCTTTAAAAAGATTTTTTTTTTTTTAATGTAAAATGTCATTCCAGGAAAACAAAAGTACCTGGCACAAATTTTGCTTCAGGGAGGAAAATGTCTTTGAAAACCAACTAGTTGTATAATTAAATGATAATGAATGCAGAGCTGTACTTTGTATTCCATTCCAGCACATTGGAGCTGAATCTGAGCTTGCAAAGCTAAATCTCTCAGTGCTCTGGACCCTCATCAGTGAAGTGCAAATCAAGGCCTTTAACTACTATACAGAAGGGGTGGTTCCAATGAAAAGCGGGAGAGAGAAGAATAAACTACAAATATTATGGTTTCAAACTGCCTACATTGTAATGATATGCTGAATTGTGTATGTAAACCATAGTTTATATTTTTAAGATTTATTGAAGCAAGAAAGCAAGTTGTCATATGTAACTGATGGTTTGCATGCAATGGGATGGCAATCTAAAATAATAAAAAGAAAGACGTGCTATTAATATCCATTTTAGGTGGGAATGTTTTCTGGATGTTTAGGTCACCTGACATTTCACTGAAAGAAAAACAATATTTTACACCTGTCTTATAACTAATGTGTAGGGAAAAAGATGTGTGAGAAGAGGTATATGTATTGAATTGAACTTTTTGCTTCATTATAGACAAACCAGGGGGCTTCAAAAAGTTCCTGGAAAAGTTCCATTATTCTTTGAATTCCATTTGTCCACCAACTTCTCAAAGCTCCCTTTTACAAGTACAGACGGTCCTGGCAAGTCTGGTTAGTAAAGGTTGGGATAACTTTTCCATCAAATTACTGCAACAAAAATGTAACCTGAAAACACAAGAAACTCATAATTCAATGTGCTATTTAATATTTGTTCATCATTTAATATTTAATTATAGATTGTAATAGACCTGCGAGTAGACAATTATTCAAAGAAGCCACTTTCATTTGATGTTTTTATCTAGAGGTTTAAAAAGAAACATACAAAGTTATATAAAACTAAAACTGTTGTTGTTTCTACGATCGGTATTTTCTCAAAAAGGAACTAAAATAAGAACTCCACACACAAAGACTGTAGGAGTTAAGCCTTATGTAGAGCAAAGTGGACAAAACAACATATGTTCAAATAGTGTTTTATAAGTGGGCAAGCTCTAATGTTGGTTGGCCAGTATTATGATGAGCAAATCTGCTGTGAAGGTTTTAAAAGCAAAAGATGTCACTTTGACAACTATAGTGCACTCACTTCAAGCCATGGTCTTTTCAATTGTCTCAGATGCATGAAAAATCTGAACAATGGAAAGGGAAGCCTGGAGAAGAGTTGATACATTTAGACTGTAGTAAAGCAAGCATGAATCTATCAGTGGGCTGCCAGAATAATGAACAAATCCATTTCAGAAGAAATAAAACCAGAATGTTCCTTAGAAGTAAGGATGAGGAGACTTGACTTGTTTTGGACACATCATTAGAAAAGTCCAATTTGCTAGAAAAGGGCATCATGTTTGGTAAAGTAGTTCTTGCTGTTGTTGTTAGATGCCATCGAGTTGGTACCAATTCATAACGAGCCTACACACAACAGAGTAAAACACTGCCCGGTCCTGAGCCAACCACATGATCATTCTACACCTGAGCCTATCACTGCCACCACTGTGCCAACCCAGGTCATTGGGGGTCTTCTTTTTCTACAACCCTACACTTTACCAAACATGATATCCCTCTCCAGTGACTTGTGTCTCCTGATAATTTGGCCATTCTGGTTTCCAAGGAGCATTCTGGTTGTACTTCTTCCAAAACAGATATGTTTGTTTTTTTGGCAGTCCACGGTACTTTTAATATTCTTCCTCAACACCATAACTCAAACATCAGTTCTTCTGTGGTCTTCCTTACTCACTGTTCAACTTTTGCATGAATATGAGGTTATTGAAAATATCATGGCTTGGGTCAGGTGCACTTTAGTCCTCAAACTGACATCTTTGGTAAGCTAGAGGACCTGTTAAAATGAAGGAAGCCCCAATGAGGTGGATTGATACAACCACCACAATTATAGATTTAGGCATACCAATCATCAAGAAGATGACACAGAGCCAGGCAACCTTTTGTTCTGTTCAACATAAGTCACCACGAGTCAGAACCAACTTAAAGGCAACCAACTATAACAAAGCTTAAATATGTAAAGATAAACAGGACTGTCCAATAAGAGGCCACGTAAGTGACAAAAGCAACAAAAAAATCAATTACCAGTTTAATACCAACTAACTCTGGTAGCATAGTGGTTATGAATCAGGCTGCTAATCTCATGGTCAGCAGTTCGAAACTGCCAGTTGTTCCGTGGGAGAAAGATGAGGCTTTCTGCTCCAGTAAAGATTTACAGCCTTGGAAACCCTGTACAGGGGTGCTATGTGTCGGAACCGACTCCACGGCACATAACAACAACAACAACAACAACATCTACGGAGTCCTGGTGTGGTGCTGTAGGAGAAGCACTTGACTATTAACTGCAAGGTTCGTGTTTCAAACCCACCAGCCACCTCTCGGAAACCCTCTACACAGTTGCTATGATTCAGAACTGACTTGACGACACTTACCAATAACACAGCATCTACCAGATACGATAGAGAGTGCAGGCTCTTACAAAGCTTTGACACTAAGTACTTGCCATGGGACAATGAACTCTTAGAAGGAAAGCAGCCTCCCAAGGGAAGAGGGGGCCCTGGTGACGTGGTATTTAAAATTCTCAGCTGCTGTCAGAAAGGTTGGTGGTTGAACCTACAAGCTGCTCCACTGCAGAAAGAGGTAGCAGTCTGTTTCCATCAAGTATTAGAGCCTTGGAAACCCTAAGGGTCAGTTCTAGTTTGTCCTGTAGGGTGGCGATGAATCTAAATCAACTTGATGGAAGTGATTTGGTTTGAGTACCATGGGAGGACTGGACAGAGGAAACACAAGCCAGCCCAAACCAGAACATCCCATCACACCACTGCCTGCATTATGAAGACATCATAACAGAAGGAAGAGGTTTGAGCAAAGTAGGTAGCACAGTTAGACAGCCTCAAGGATGGTACTAAATAGGATAAAACAAAAGAATTTTAATATTTTTAATATTTTATAAGTGTATATGCCAGAAGGACAAACAAATCTGTGTTAGAAGAAGTACAGCCAGAATGTTCCTTAGAAGCCAGAATCGTGAGACTCTTGTCTCTCATACTTCAGAAATGGTATCAAGAAGGACCAGTCCCTAGAGAAGGACATTATGCTTGGTAAAGTGAAGGGTCAGCTTTAAAAAGAGGAAGGTCTTCAACAAGAGGAATTGGCATAGTGGCAGCAGCAATGGGCTCAAGCATAGCAGCAATTGTGAGACTGGCATAGGACCGGACAGTGTTTTGTTCTGTTGTACATCAGGCCACTATGAGTTGGTACCGACTCGACAGCGCCTAACAACAACATACACATCCAAGTCTATCTGCTTGAGAGTTTTCTGGGTGAAGCAGGCAAATTGCTTCTCCTGCTGACTCTGGTCAAAAAAAAACTAAACAAACAAAACAGTTGTTGTTGTTCAGTGCCGCTGAGTCAGTCCTGATGCATAAGAACCCTGTATAGTGTTTCCGAAGAGTGGCTGTTGAGTTTGAACTGCCAATCTCATGGTTAGAAATCAAGAAGTGCTTATCCTACAGCACCACAACGGGAGTCCAAACCAGTATATAGGTAGCTAATTAATCATAGTTGTACACATCCACATTGGCTTATCCACTCTGAGCGTCATCATCCCTGTGTGGGACAGGCCATGAATTAAGAAGCCTACAGCCTACAGCCTAACAATCACCTAAGAAGTTTTGATAGAAGAAAGAGTTAAGGCCAAAGCAATGAGAGCATGATGCGAAGGAGGCCTCTGGGGTTCTGTTACCACCTCACCCAAGGTACAAAAGAGATATGACTCACACCATCAATGAGCCTTAAACTAAATTAGGCAATTTCAGGTGAGTGGATGGAGAGTTAGAGGAATTAACACTTCTTTCAGGGCATTTTCTGACCATAAAACCACCTTTAAAGACTACTTATACAGGAGAAGACATGGGGAAGAGTACACGAGTTAAAGGGAACAAAGGTAAATACTGTTATACACACAAACCTATAGTAACAATGATAGACAGCAGAAAAATGGATAGATTCACAGACCCAGCAGAAAAAAACATTGTTTGATGGGAAAGAGACATTAAGTAACTCAGTACACCACAGGGACATTTTTAAGATTTGAAAGAGAATTTGTTGAAACTAACCATCCTAACTAGCTTCTTCTGAAGAAGGATTACTTGAAGATAATAACATGTTTGTGGATTGTACAACCACCACCAGTTGCCATTAAGTCAATCCTGATTCACGACAACCCTATGTTCATCCGAGTACAATTATGTTCTGCAGGGTTTTTAGTGACTGATTTATTTTTCAGAAAAAGATTTCCAATCCTTTCTTCTGAGATGCCTCTAGCTTCGTTACCATCTAAGTACATTAACTATTGGCCCCACCCAAACTCTGCCTGTATCTATTTGTTGTTGTTAAGTGCTGTCGAGTCAGTTCCAACCCATAGTGGCCCTGGATAGGATTTTCAAGGAGCAGCTGGTGAGCTTGAACCACCGACCTTGCAGTTCAGACAGCGTTGCAGTCTGGCGCATTAACCCACAGTGACACACCAGGACTTCTAGTTAGGATAAATTATAATTATAAATCATTATAAATAATTTAAATTACAAATCATTATAAATAATTCACTAATTAATTTGAAGATCAATTAGTACTTTCTTCTATAATTAGGGGCTCACTCCTCTCAAATTCAAGCTCCCAGTCACTTGGAGCTCTGTGGGTACTCTGAGTGCCCATGGCAATTCATACAAGCATTGTGCCTTGTCTTTAGAGAGAACAAATATGTCTCACTGTTTTCATCTAAATGAAAACAAGTTATGGTGCAAGTTATAGGAAATTCATTCTAATATGCTGCTAAACTTTACATATCTTTTAGCCAGCACATGTTTTCTTCATTCACAATTCATATTCTAATGTGAGGGGTGTTTGCAAATTACTTTAACATTATTAAGGGGTGTTTGGGAGTGTGGTGGCTTTGTGGTATAAACACTGGACTGTAAATCAATATTGCACAGGTTCGAGCCCACCAGCTGCTCCACATAAGAAAGATAAGGCTTTCTGCTCCTGCAACGACTTACAGACTCAGAAATCCTATTCAGGGTCAAAATAAGTTGGAACCAACTTTGTTACACTTAACAACAACAAAGGATGCTCAGATTCACAATGTTCCACAGCTGTTGTTTTAAGTGATGTTTAATAAAAAAGCAAATGTTAAATAATGTTTGTGGTTGTTATTATTTGATGTTGAGGAGGCGCTAACTCATGGCAACCACATGTATAACAACAAAACACCATCTGGTCTTGTATCATCCTCATGATCATATTTGAGTCCATTGATGAATAACAGTACTACGTATCAGGGCCTATATATATTATATTATCATCTATCATTTGTCTGTCAGTTTGTCATACTGTGGGGTCTTACATGTTGCTGTAATACTGGAAGCTAGACCACCGGTATTTTAAATACCAGCAGGATCACCATGGTGGACAGATTTCAGATGAACTTCTAGACTAAGACAGACTAGGAAAAAGGAGACACAACTACTTCCAAATGTTTAGCCACTGAAAACCTTATGAAAAGCAATAGAACACGGTCAGATAGTATCAGAATATTGAATATTGAAACATCATGAACCATGCAACAATATTGTTAGATATAGTGCTGGAAAATAAGCCTCTCAGGTTGAAAGGCATTCAAAATATGATTGGGGAAGAGTTGTCTCATCAAAGTACACAAATGGAGTAAAACTTTCGGGACCTTCATTTGTGGATGGGACACAACTAAAATTGAAGAGAAACAATTGGAAACATCCACGAAAAATCAGAACATGGAATGTAAGAAGTATGAATCTAAGAAAATTGGAAGCTGTCAAAACGAAATGAAACACATAAAGATAGATAATTTAGACGTTGTTGTCATTAAGTGCTGTAGAGTCAGTTCTGACTCATGGTGACCCAGCATAGGGTTTACGAGAAGCGGCTGGTGAGCTAGAACTGCGGACATTGTGGTTCAAACTGACTTTGCAGTCCAGTGCATTAACAGCACCACATCAGGACTCCAAAGTGTAAGGGAGCAGAAAGCCTCATCTTTCATTCACAGCCCCTCTGGTTGTTTCGAACTGTTGACCTTGAGAATCACAGCCTGACTTGTAAGCACTACACTACCAGAGCTTCTCACCTAGACATTAGTGAGTTGAAATTGACTAGCATTTGCCATTTTGAATCTGACAATCATATGGTTTACTTTATTAGGAATGACAAATTGAAGAGGAATTGTGTAACATGCATCATCAAAAAGAACATTTCAAGATCTATCCTGAAATATAATGCTGCCTGTGATAGGATAATAGTCACATCCCTACAAGGAAGACCAGTTAGTACCACTATTATTCAAATTTATGCATCAATCACTAAATCCAGTTATGATGAAGTTTTACCAACTTCTTCAGTCTGAAATGATAATTATGGGTGATTGGATACAAAGGTTAGAAACAAAAAGGAAGGATCAGCAGTTAGAAAATACGGCCTTGGTGATAGAAACGATGCTTGAGATCAAATGATGGAATTTTGCAAGACCAATGACCTAATCATAGCAATTACCTTTTGAACAACATAAAAGGCAACAATACACATGGACATCACCAAATGGAATACACAGAAATCAAATTGACTACATCTGTGGGAAGAGATGGTAGAAACGCTGCATATCATCACATTAAACAAGGTCAGGGGTCGACTGTGGAACAGACCATCAATTACTCATAGGCAAGATCAAACTGAAGCTGAAGAAAATGAAAATGAATTCACAAGAGCCAAAATATGATCTTGAATATATCCCACCTGAATTTAGAAATCATCTCAACAAGAGATTTCACTGAAGACCAGAAGATTTATGGGACGACATCAACAACATAGTACAGAAAGAAAGCAAATGGTCATTAAGAAAAGAAGAAAAAAGAAAAAGATGGATATCTGAAGAAACAGAAACTTGCCCACCAGCATAGAGATGCTAAAGCAAATAGAAGAAATGAGGAAGTAAAAGAGTTGAATAGAAATTTTCAAAGGGAAGCTTGAGAAAACAAAGCCAAACATTATAATGAAATGTGCAGAGACCTGGAGTTAGAAAACCAAAAGGAAAGAACACACTCAGCATTTCTCAAGCTGAATGAAATGAAGAAAGAATTTAAGCTTCAACTTACCATATTAAAGGAGTCAATGGACAAAATATTAAATGGTGCAGATAGCACGGACAGAAGAGTGAAAGAATATACAAAGTCACTGTACCAAAAAGAAATGATTTATGTCTTACCATATCAAGAGATAGCATATGATCCAAAGCCAGTGATGCTGAAGGAAGAAGTCCAAAGTGAACTGAAAGCTTGGACAAAGGCATAACTCTGGGAACTGATAGAACACAAATTGAAATCTTTCAACGAACTGATGCAGCACTGGAGGCACTCATTCATCTATGTGAAGAAATTTGGAAGATAGTAATCTAGCCACCTTATTAGAAGAGATTCACATCTGTGCCCATTCCAAAGAGAGGTGCCTCAACAGAATATAGAAATCATTGGACAATGTCATTATTATAGCATGCAAGTAAAATTTTGCCCAAGATAATTCAAAGATGGCTTCAGCTGTACATTGACAAGGAACTGCCAGAGGTTCAAGCCAGTTTCAGACAAAGACCTGAAAAGTAGTGATGTCCCAGTTTCAAACAAGGGACATCACTACTGATGTCAGATGGATCTTGGCTGAAAGCAGAGAATACCAGAAAGATGTTTACCTGTGCTTTATTGACTATGCTGAGGCTTTGGACTGTGTGAATCATGACAAGCTATGGCCAACATTGTAGAAAATGAGTATTCTGGAACACTTCATTGTGCTCATGAGGAAACTGTACATAGGGCAAGAGACAGTCATTTAAGCAAAACAGGGGGACACAGAAACACTTAAAATCAGGAAAGGTGTGCTCCAGGGTTGTATACTTTCACCATACTTATTCAATCTGTATGCTGAGCAAATAATCTGAGAAACTGGATTATATGAAGAAGAATGTGGTAACAGGATTAAAGGAAGGTTCATTAACAACCTGTGATATGCAGACGATACAACCTTACATGCTGAAAGTGAAAAGGAGTTAAAATACTTATTGATGAAGATCAAAGATCACAATCTTCAGTATAGGCTGCACCTCAATGTAAACAAAACAAAAATCCTCACCACTGAATCAATAACATCATGATAAATGGAGAAAAGATTGATTATATTCACTATCAACACTCGTGGAAGCAGCCATCAAGAAATACAACAGAGTATTGCATTAGGCAAATCTGCTGCACAAGACATCTTTTAAGAGTTCAAGAGCAAAGATGTTAACTTGAGGACTAAGGTGCTCCTGACCCAAGGTTTGGTATTTTCAATACCTTCATATGCATGTGAAAGTTGGATAAACAAAAAGGAAGATTGTAGAATAATTGATGAATTTGAGTTGTCATCTTGGGGGAGAATATCAAAAGTACCATGGACCATCAAAGAACAAACAAGTCTGTGTTGGAAGAAGTACAGCCAGAATGCTCCTTAGAAACCTGGATGGTGAGTCTTGGTCTCTCATACTTTGGACCTATTATCAGAAAGGCCCAGTCCTTGGAGAAGGACATCATGCTTGGTAAAGTGGAGGGTCAGTGAAAGAGAAGACCCCTAAAGAGATGGATTAGCACAGTGGCAGAAGCAATGGGCTCAAGCGTAGCAAGAATTGTGATGTTGGCACAAGACTGGGCAGTGTTTCATTATGTTGTGCATAAGGTCATGGTGAGTCAGTACTGACTCAACAACACCTAACAACAGCAATGTACTTTCCTAGTGACTGACTTTACTGATGATGTATCTAAAATAAGATAAATACAGATATATTTCTGGAGAATGCTGACTAATACCAATGATACAGAGGGATACCTTGGAATTTCCCACCTTCTAACTTTTTGATGAGCTAATAAAACCTGCTTTGTTCAAATGATTTTTAGTATGGTTTTCTGTTCCCTTTGGCAGGAAGTTTCCTGACTGATACAATCACTATTCCAAGCTCACAAGCATACAGTCATACTGATGTCTCACCAGGGTAGCAAGAACCCTACACATTTCTCTAGGGCTATTTTGTCAGGACCTAAAAAGCATCCATGACTGAAAATTTACCATCTTTCAAGGGGGACTGTGTTAGAATTTGTTTATGCTGATCTGAAATCCAGCTTCCTGAGTTTGCTACTTGCCAGTCTCTTAAGTAAATAACATCGCTGGGTTGTTTTTGTTTTGTTTTATGTTTTGAGTCGGGCTGCCAACCTCAAGGTCAGCAGCTCGAAACTACCAGTGGTTCCGAGGGAGAAAGATGAGACGATCTGCTCCCGTAAAGATTTATAGCCTCAGAAACCCTGTGCAGGGTCACTATGAGTCGGTACTGACTCCACAGTACTTAACAACAATCACAAATTAATGTATTCAGTAAACATCTAACAGGACTGAGCACTGGGTTAAACAATAGAAATGAGGGAGGTATGGTCCTTGCCCCACTAACCCCTCCACCCAAATAAACAAACCATTGCCATTGATTTGATTCTGACTCATAACAACCCTATATAGGATTTCTGAGCCTAAATCTCAGGGAAGAGCAAACAGTCTCATCTTTATCCCATGGAGCAGCTGGTGGGTTTAACCTGCCGACCTTGTGGTTAGCAGTCAAGTGATGTTGTTAGGTACCCTTGAGTCGATTCCCACTCACAGAAACCCTATGCACCACAGAACTAAGCACAGCCAGGTCTCCCACCATCCTCTCATCCTTGTTATGAGCCCATCGATACTGCCACTGGGTCAGTCCATTGTGTGGGGCTCCTCCTAGTTGCTTACAATTCTCACAATAACCATTCAGACTTTGGAACGGAGTCATCTCACCTTCTTTCCCCAGCCAAACTCTCAGTTCCCAAAAGACATGTTGTTATTGCTGTTGTTGTTCTTAAGTGCCATCAAGTTGTTTCTGACCTACAGTGACTCTATATACAACTAAACAAAACACTGTCTGGTTCTATGCCATCTTCATCATCGTTGATATTTTGTGTGCATTGTTGCAGTTACTGTGTTAATCCATTTCATTGAGGGTCTTCCACTCTTTCACTGACCCTCTACTTTACCAAGCATGATGTCCTTCTCCAGGAACTGATCCCTCCTGATAACATGTCCAAAGTATGAGAGACAAAACCTTACCATCTTCACTTCTAAGAAACATTCTGGTTGTACTTCTTCCAAGACACATCTGTACATTCTTCTGGCAGGCCATGGTGTAGTTTACATTCTTCCCCAACACTATAACTCAAAGGCCTCAATTCTTTTTCTGTCTCCCATATTCTTTGTCATTTTCATATGCATATGAGGTGATTGTCTTGGATAAGGTGCACCTTAGTCTTTAAAGTGACATGCATGCTTTTTGAAACTTTAAAGAGGTCTTTGCCAAATGTACTAAGTCGTTTGATTTAACTACTGATTCTATGAGTGTTGATAATGGATCCAAGTAAAATGAAATCTTTGACAACTTCAATATTTTATCCATATTTCATGTTGCTTATTAGTCCAGTTGTGAGGATTTGGGTTTTGTTTTTGCTTTTTGGTTTTTTTTTTTTATGTTGAGATGTAATCCATACTGAAGGACTGAAAGTTACGGTCTTTGGTCTTTATCAGTAAGTACTTAAAGTTCTCTTTGCTTTTAGCACTGCAGGTGGTTAACTAGTCTTTCTCCAATCCTGATGCAGAATTCTTTTTTATGTACTCTAGATTCTCAAATTATTTTCCTAACATACAAATTAACTAAATATGGTGAAAAGATACAGCCCTGATGAACAACTTTCCAGATTTAAAAATATGCAGTATTCCCTTGTTGTTTTCAAATGAGTACAATTAAATGTTCTGGAATTCCCATTCTTTGCATTGGTGTCCATAATTTATCATGATGTTGTTGTTGTTGTCAGGTGCCATCAAGTCAGAACCGACTCATAGTAACCCCATGCACAGCAAAACGAAACAATGTCCCATTCTGGGCCAACCTCTTTTTCTCTGACCCTCCATCTTACCCAGCATGACATCCTTCTCCAGCGACTGTTCCCTCCTGACAATATGTCCAAAGTATGAGAGACGAAGTTTAGCCATCCTGGCCTCCAAGCAGCACTCTGGCTGCACCTCTTCCAAAACAGATCTATTGGTTCTTTTGGCAGTCCATGGCGCTTTCAGTATTCTCCTCCAACACCACAACTCAAAGGCAGCAATTCTTCTACGATCTTCCTTACTTACTGTCCAGCTTTTGCATCCATATGAGGTTATTGAAAATACCATGGCTTGGGTCAGGCGCACCTTAGTCCTCAAGCTGACATCTTTGTTCTTCAACATTTTAAAAAGTTCCTGTGCAGCCGATTTGCCTAATGCAATACGTCATCTGATCCCTTGACTGCTGCTTCTGCGAATGTTGATAGTTGATCCAAGAAGAATGAAGTCCTTGACAACTTCAATCTTTTCTCCGTTGATAAGAATGTTTTTTATTGGTCCAGTGGTGAGGATTTTTGTTTTCTTGACATACATTTATCATGATACACACTATCAAATGCCTTTGCAATAAACACAGGTAAACATTTTCCTGTTATTCTCTGCTCTCAATCAAGATCAATCTGACATCAGCAGTGATATCCATCAGTGTATGTTCTCTTCTGAATCTAGTTGAATTTCTGGCAATTCTCTGTTGAAGTATTGCTGTAACCATCTTTTAACTATCTTCAGCAAAGTGTGATAACATTAATGAAATTGTTTGAAAAATTCTACATTCTGTTATATCACCTTTCTTTGGAATGGGCACAAATATGAATCTCTTTCAGTCAGCTGGCCAGGTAGCTAGCTGTGTTTCAATTTTTTTAGTATAGACGAGTGAGCGCGACAGCATAGTATCAATTTATTAAAATTTTCAAAGGGTATTCCATCAATTCCTAGAGCATTGGATTTTTTGTCATTCCTGTTATTTTCTAGTTTTGCCAATGCCTTTGGTGTAACTTGAACTTCGTCCTTCAATACCATTTGTTCTTGGTCATATACTATCTCCTGAAATGGATGAAATGTGACCAATTTTTTTAGGACTGTGCTCTGTGTATTCCTTCCATCTTTGATGCTTCCTGCATCGTTCAACATTTTGCACCCAACTCACCTCTCAGTTTGTCATTTTGTGGTGGCTTGCATGTTTCTGTGATGATAGAATCTATGCCACTGGTATTTCAAATACCAGCCACTCATGGTGGACAAGTTTCAGCAGAGCTTCCAGATCAAAATGAACTAAGAAGGCCCTGATGATCTACCTCTAAAAATTGATCCGTGAAGACCTTATGAATGACAGTGAAACATTGTCTGATACACTGCAAGAAGATGAGCCCCTCAGATGAGAAGGCACTCAAATTATGACTGAAGAAGGCTGCCTCCTCAAAGTAAAGTCAACCTCATGACATACAGTAAAACTTTGAAGACACCAACTACATAAACCTTATAATATATTTGTTGTGCAAGCACTGGCTTATTGTAGATTTTCATTAACTATATGAATGAATAGTAAGAAAAATAGAACATGTGACAAATGCCAAACACAATACCATAAATATACACTACTTTTTCAAGAAGCCAGAAAGAGAAGACAGGGGAAAACAACTTACAGGTATTATGGCTTCTCTGAATTAATATTACAGAACCTATGTACAATCAAAGTTGTACTAAACTCACTGCTTAATCTATTGGCATCAAGTTGATGCCCACTCATGCTACAAAGTAGAACTCCTCCATAGTGTTTTTCTTGGCTGTCATTTTCATAGAAGCAGATCAGTAGGCCTTTATTCTGCAATACCTCTGAATAAGTTTCAACCACTAACCTTTAAGGTTTTTAAAGTTAGTAGCCTTTGCATTTGATTTGTTCAAGCCTCAATTTTCATTATTGAAAGATTCTCTGGGCAAATTATTTCATGATGCAGAAAACATCAAGAGAAGATAGAAGGAATACACTGAGTCACTGTACCAAAAGGAAATGGTTAATGTTCAACCATTTCAAGAGGTAGCATATGATCAAGAGCCACTGATATTAAAGGAGGAAGTCCAAGGTGCATTGAAGGAATTGGCAAAGAACAAGGCACCAGGAATTGATGAACTAAAAATTGAAATCTTTCAAGAAAGTGAGGCGGCACAGGAGGCACTCACTCATCTCTGCCAAGAAATTAGGAAGACAACTATCTGGCCGACTGATTGGAAGAGATCCATATTTGTGCCCATCCCAAAGAGAGATTACCCAATGGAATGTGGAAATCATCAGACAATATCTTTGATATCCCATGCAAATAAAGTTTGCTAAAGGTAATACAGAAACAGCTGCAAGCCACTATTTTGAGGTTGGCCCCAGATCAGGCAGTGTTTCATTCTGCTGTGCACAGGGTCACTATGGGTCGGTACTGACTTGATGGCACCTAATAACAACATCAACAGCCTTTGCATTTTACTTAATTTGTGCCAAATATTACTCTGGATGTTTTCACAAATATTTGGGAAAGATATTGGCAGTCTATAGGCACTCTGGTAGCATAGTAGTTACAAAGTAGGCTGCTAACCTCAAGGTCAGCAGTTTGAAACCACCAGCAGTTCCACAGGAGAAAGATGAGGCTTTCTGCTCCCATAAAGATTTACAGCCTTGGAAACCCTATGCAGGGTCGCTGAGTCGGAACCTACTCCATGGCACACCACCACCACCACCATTGTCAGTCTATGATTTTGACACGAGGAAACCAAGGTATGGAGAAGATACAAAACATGTTCAAAGTCACACAACTAATGAGTGGTAGAGTCAAGAGGCAAACTTTCCAAAAGCTCCCATTCTTGCTACTGTTCAGAGTATCCATGGAAGTATGAGAATTGATGTTTTTTTTTTTTAAAAAAAAAAGCACTGAAACAAACCAAATTTAAATTTCAGGTCCCTGTGAAAAAAATCAATGAGTGCCTATACTTCAAGTGCCTGAGAGCTTATATGTAGGCACGACCTACAAGTAGTAATAAAATTTATCAATTCCTGGGCCCTTAAATGCTGTTGTTGGTGGTTGTAGGTGCCATTGAGTCGGTTCCAATTCATAGCGATCCTATGCACAACAAAAACACTGTCTGGCCATACACCATCCTCACAATGGTTACATTTGAGCCCAAAGTTGCTGCCACTGTGCCAATCCATCTGGGTGGGGGTTTTCCTCTTTTTCACTGACCCTCCACTTTACCGAGAATGATGTTATCCAGGTACCCGTCCCGCCTAATAACATGTCCAAAGTATGAGAGACAAAGTCTGGCCATCCTGTCTTCTACGGAGCATTCTGGCTATACTTCTTCCAATAAATATTTATTTGTTCTTCTGACAGTTCATGGTTCTTTTAATACGCTTTTCCAACACCATAATTCAAATGCATCGATTTCTCTCCAGTCTTCCATATTCACTACTCAACTTTCACATGCATATGAGGTGATTGAAAATACCATGACTTGGGCCAGGTAAAACATAGTCCTCAAACTGGTATCTTTGCTGTTGAACACTTTCAATAGGTCCTTTGCAGCAGATTTTCCCAATGCAATAAGTCATTTGGTGTCTTGACTGCTTCCTTCACAGCATTGCTTGTAAATCCAAACAAAATGAAGTCTTTTGACAACTTCAATTTTTTCTCCACTTATCATGATGTTATTTATTGGTCCAGTTGTGAGAATTTTTGTTTTCTTTGCACTGAAGTGAAATCCAGGTGGTTAGTGCATACATTTGAAATAATAGTGCTATTAACTAGTCTTCCTTGTTGGTGAATGGCTGTTATCCTATCATAGATAGCATTGTACTTCAAGATAAATCTTGAAATGTTCTTTTTGATGATGAATGCAATGCCATGCCTCTTGAGTTTCATGTGCCTGGCATAATAAATGATATGATTGTCTGATTCAAAATGGCCATTACCAGTCCATTTCAGCTCGCTAATGCATATGATGCAGTTCTTTATGCATTCCATTTCATTTTTGACAACTTCCAATTTTCCTATATTCATACTTTGTACATTCCACATTCTGATTATTTATGGACATTTGCAGTGGTTTCTCCTTTTTGAGAAGGTCCCGAAAGTTTTACTCCATTCACGTTATTATGGTTAACTCTACTTTGAGAACACAACTCTTCCCCAGTCGTATTTTGAATGCCTTCCAACCGGATAGGCTCGTCTTCTGGCACTATCTGACAATGTTATGTTGCCATTCATAATTCATCTTCAGGCACTATATCTGGTAATGTTCTTCTGCCATTCATAAGGCTTTCAGTGGCAAAGCATTCAGAAGACATCTGTCTCTCCTTCATCCTAGTCTGTCTTAGTGTCAAAGCTGCACTGAGACCTATCCACTTTGGGTGGCACTGCTTATACTTTAATACCAATGGCATAGTTTCCAGTATCACAGAAATATACAAGTCACCACAGTATGTCAAACTGACAGAAGAGTGGTGAGCCCTTAGATGTATCTATTGTCAAATCATCCCAGTGAAGAGTAGCACACAATCTCAATCTTTGTCTTCATTTATTTCACTCTTTTCTTTTACATTACTGATAGCCACAAACGTTAAGTTCTAGTGGATTGTAAAGGAGCTCTGGTAGTGTAGTGATTATGAATCGGGCTGCGAACCTTAATGTGAGCAGTTCAAAACTACCAGCTGTTCTGCGGGAGAAAGATGGGGCTTTCTGCTCCCATAAAGATTTACAGCCTCAGAAACCATATACAGGGTCGCGATGAGTCAGAACCGACTCCACGGCACATAACCACCACCAGTGGATTGTAGGCATCTTGGTGAGGCTCTGTTGGATAAGCACTACACTGCAAACTGTAAAGTTTGTAGTTCAACCCCACCAGCCATTCCTTGGAAACCCTATCAGGTTTGCTATGAGTCAGAACCAACTCAATGGCACTTAACAACAGCAGTGAATTGTATTTAACGTCTTTTAATAGACAATGTAGTATGAATTAAAATATGTCACCCCAAAAGATACATTGAAGCTCTGTAGATGTAAATATGATAAAACAGAGTTTAACTTTCTTTATCATTTAAGCTACAGTAGTCATATTCGAGCAGCTGTTGCTATTAAGTGCTGTCACGTTGGTTCCAACTCATAGCAAACCTGCATAGAGTTTCCAAGGAGCAGATGGTGAGTTTCAATCACTGACTTTGTGGTTCAAACTGACATTGCGGTCCAGTGCATTAGCCCACAGCACCACACCAGGACTCTTCATTGGAGTAGGGTGGGTCCTAATCCTAATCCTTTTTGACTAGTATCTTAAACAGGGGGAAAACAGACATGGAAACAGAGTCACTTATGGGACGAAAACACCATGTAAGATTCCATCTACAACCCACAGACTACCAAGAAATGCTCAGGGTTACGCATAACTGAAAAAGACAAGGAAAGAGCTTTCCTTGGAACCAACAATGAAAGAGTATGACCTGATGATGCTCTCCAGCCTCCAGAACTCTGAAACAATAAATTTTTGTTTGAATCCACCTACTTTGTTTTTGAGTTTCCTTGTTTTGATTTGGTTTGGTTTTGTTATGATACCTACAAGAAACTAAGACAAGGATATATCTCAAAGAGGAATTTCCTCAGAATATAATATCTGCAGTGTTCACATTTTTTGGTGATCTGGTCATGCAGGAGTCCTGGTAGCATAGTGGGTTAGGAGCTGCTTGCTAACCGCAAGATCAGCAGTTTGAATGGACCAGACACTCCACAGGAGAAAGATGAGACTTTCTGCTCCCATAAAGACTTGGTGGTGGTGGTGGTGTACCGTGGAATCAGTTCCAAATCTCATAGAGACCCTGTATGGTGTTTCTGAGGCTGTAAATCTTTACAGGAGCAGAAAACTTCACCTTTCTCCCACGGAATGGCTGGTAGTTTCAAACTACTGACCTTGAGGTTAGCAACCCAATTCATAACCACTACAGTACCACAGCTCCTTCCATAAAGACTTACAGTCTCAGAAACCCTGTATAGGGTCACTATGAGTTATAGCTGACTCAATAGCACACCACCACCATTCATATAACTAGTGTAGTGGGCTCAGCATCGGCACTTCTCACAGCTAGCTGCAGCTGTGGCCAATCAACTACTTCAACTGTACCTCAAGGCATCTTCCATCCTCAGGATACTCAGTGCCACATGAACACCACATTTTCAATAATACCACCTTCTAAACAGACTGCTAAATTAGTACAATAGTCCACAGGTCTGGGCTGGCAGCAGGAGATAGTCAGGGATGTGGCGATTTGAGAATTTGAGCTCTTACAGACACTTTAGTTTCCTCTGCCTCGCGGGTGTGAGCGCCACTCTTCAGAATGCTGGCAGCTGTAATAAATGCACTGCCACTGATCTTTCAGCCTGCAATTTGCAGAAATCTGATTCCTTTTACAATTATTTGCTATTTCAACTGTAAGGGAAAACCAATCCCTCACTTGAGCATTAAATTCTCATCATTCTTAAATTTCTGCTCTTTTTTCTCCCTGAAAAGCAATTTCCAAAATTTCCCTTTACAGTTGTCCTTCTTCCTCATACTTCATGAGGTAACATTACCCCTCTTACATTGTTAAAATTCTCCCCCAGAGACCCATAGAACGGGTTTTAGGAATATTTCTCTTTTATAATTGTCTTCAATCAATATTCTTGAGGCACAAGTTATTATAAATATGCATTACTAATTCAACTTTAGACCTTGAAAGTACTGAGAACTCTTCCCTTCATGTAGTTAGTGGGTATATTTGAAAATACTAAAGGCTGAGATGGGACAAGTTCAATTTCATCCTTTTTGAGAAACTCTTGAGAAGAGAAGGCAAGCCATGCCAGGAAATACAAGTGAACAGAATGTGTTTGCAGAATTTTACTAGAGGCATTTCTCTTCTGGAATCTGAACTGTCACTAGCACATGGAGCCTGGCTGACCTATGAAGAGTGTGATGGGGGACCGTTTGGTATTCTGCGAAGGAGGTAGCATGTGTTGGGGACCACGGCATGTTGAAGACTCAGGTCTGCCAGCCTTTGACTCTCTCCAGATTGCCCCTGCCTCCCAGCAGGAGCTGACCCAGGCTTGGAGAAGGTTAACTAGCACAACAGCCATCATTTGTGATGAGTGGGAAAGTCCCATGTGTTGCCCCAGATTCTCTTTATGAGGTATGAAGGGTGGTTTTTCTCTGTTGTTCCAATGGTTGGCACAGGGCAAGTACCCAGCATGCTTCTGCTTTTGGAACTGGAAGGGCCTGTCTCCAGGCAAGGAGTGTTTAGAAGGCAAAAAAAAAACTGAAGGCATCAGAAACCCTCCTCTTTCCAAAGTGGGGGAGGTGAGGGGTGAAGCGAAGCCGGTAGGGAAAGAAGTTGGGGTGGGGGTAGGGGCAGAATAGCTCTTCAGTGAGCACTGAATAAATGCGTTCACCTAGACTTAATCGGTTCAAATGCTCTATTTTCAGATCCCATCTGCTTATTTCAAGGAAAGTTTGGGGAACAGCTCCCGTCCTATTGTGAGCCCATCATTTTGCAAATCTATTCCCGTCAGAGCTCTCATTATAACAGATGTCAGTGGAGGAATCCCAGCTGTCAGAGACCCGCCAACCATGAAAAGGAGGGGCAGAGGCAACATGCGACCCAAACAAAACAGCCGCCCCCACGACAAACGTAAACAGGCATGTTTGTCACAATATTTTCCCACATTTCCCAACAATTGATGGGGATGCATTTCGGAAAGAAAAGGGGGGGAAATCAGTGTAAGAATGAAGAGGCAGAATCCGTCAAGTTCAACTCCTCTACACTGAAGGATTTGTAAGCGATTCCTAAGATCCTCTCCTCTACCAGGAAAATTAGTGTATGTGTATTTCTTATAAGAGTTTCTTGCTAATATTTAAAATGATGTGTTTGCTAACTCTTTGGATAGACAGAAAGAAATTTAAGACTTCCAGTTCTTTTTCTTTTTTGAAAACCTACCACACACCCTGACCTGTGATCAACACAGGTCCATGCAAAAGTTTGCACATAGTAAGAAACATAGCAAATATCTTGCCAACCTTACCCTCTTGTCAGAATGACAGGGTAATCCATGAGTTTCCTCCATCGAAGAGTCCTTGAGTGATGCAAATGGTATTTGACTGATAAACAAAAAGTTACAGGTTTGAGTACACCAGAGGTACCTCAGAAGAAAAATCAGCCATTGAAAACTCTGGGGAGCTTGTCTTACCTACTCTGATACACATGGGGTTGTATAAGTTGAAGTCTTCTCTACAACTGGTTTTGGCTTCCAGTTGTTGTTTGTGACAAATTCTTTTCACTAAAATTTTACCCATTTCTAACAAGTTAATTTTGACTCACAGTGACCCTATTAGGGCTTCTTTGGCTTTCTGAGACAATAGTTCTTCACAGGAGCAGACATCCTTATCTTTCTCCCATGGAGCCACTGGTGGGTTTGAACTGCCAACCTTGCAGTTAGCAGCCCAGCTCTTAACCCACTATGCCACCAGGGCTGTTTTAGGGAATGGAATATTAGTCTGGGAACTATTAAATCTGAGTAGTCATTGAAATCGATCAGTTCTTCCCTAGGGCCAGCAACAGAGAAGTGCATGAGCGGAGCATGAGATCCTAACCAGAAAAGTGCAACAGCAGAGACGGTGGCAGAGATGCTGGCATAGAGAGATAGCGCAGCAGAGGACTCGAGGCCCATGGACTGAGAAAGGCTCTATTCCTGCAGGTAGGAAGATGGCTTGCAAAGTGTGCCCTTTGAACATTTAAACGAATACGTATTTTCTGTTTTGTATGTGTACATAAAAGGGGGGAGAACAGAGATAAATGCTGTTGAGTGATTGTACATGGAGAGGCTTGTAATCATCGCAATGAAGCAAAATATGATTTCTTGAATGTAAAATTGATCATCTGCCCTGTAAACTTTCACTCGATTCACAATAAAGACTTAAAAAATATAAACTATTAATTCCTGGAACCTGGAGACTTCATCAATCTCCACCCAATATCTGAGTGTATTAGTGATCTTTTTGAAACCGAAACTCTCACTGTGCCTGCAAGTCAAACCTTCCCTACAAACACAGGTTCTGTGCTGAAGAGAAGATAAATGCCTACAAGGACATGCTGGGACTTTAAAAGTTTGATTTTAATCAGAATTTTTAAAAGCTGTGTTCTGAGGCACTGTGGAATTAAGATTTTTATACAACTTGAATTGTGATGTCTAGTTGGTCTGTTTTACTGTTTTTCAGATCAAATGATTTAGGAAGACTCCCATGTTATAACCTATCTGGGAAATGTCAGCGACACGTTATATAAGCAAACCTTTGAACAAGAGTCCTTTCCTGTCTTAGATTCTCTGTGAATCACAGAAACTCAGTTAACTTTCATGACAACACTCCAACAACTCAGGCATATGTTGTACCCATTACATTGCTTAGAAAACTGAGGCTTATGAAGAGCTAAGGTTTACTTTGTCTTCAAACCCTAATGCCTATTGCTTTTCCCCTACACTCTATGTAAGAAAAGCTCTAACAATGTTTGCATCCACTTTATGATGGCATACAACAAAGTGCAAAAAAGCAGATAAAAGAATGTTTATTAAGATGGAAAAATGTTTACAAATGAAGTGGGAGAAAGCCAGATGCCAAAAGTGGGCATCGTATGATCCCAAATTATTTTACAAATGGACTCATTTACGAGGTTGAGTCAAAAATCACCTGCACCCTGGTTATATCAAAATGCCCATCCATATCCACAGCTGCTGACAACATTGAGCACGCACGTGCAATGATTCTGACCATAGATAAGTGACAGTAGAGTGTGTGGCAAATCATTTGCAAATTATCCATGACTCTGCCCACGAAACAATGCACAAGAGACTTGGGTTTTGAAATGTTGGTGCGACATGGGGTACCGAAATAACTGAGAGAAGAGCATAAACAGAAGTGTTTGAGAATCTGCAAACAAAATTTGGACCAATGCTTGAAGAAAGGTAAAATTTCTTTAAAACAATCGCTACTGTTGACGAGACACAGACTCATCTCTATGAGCCTGAGAATAAACGGCAGAGTGTGGAAGGGAAACCTCCTCAATCGCCAACCAAGAAAAACTTCAAAATCACCAGCTGGAAAATTGATGCTTACAGTTTTTTGGGCTTCTCAATGGCCAGTATTGGAACCCTATCTGAAAAAGAATGTTCAACAATCAACAATGCTCATTACGAGATGCTCAGTGAAGAACTGAGGCTTAAACTTTGGGTTAAACACAGAGGATTGCTATACAAGGGCTTTGTGATCTTTCATGACAATGCACATCCAAACACCTCTGTCCACACTGCTGACACTGCAAAAACTTCATTTTCAGGAGGTAAAGCATCCTTCCTATAGTCCTGATCTTGCTTCACCAGACTTTCACCTGTTTGGTCCCCTGAAAGTAGCCCTTCAAGGATGAAGATTCACCTCTGATGAAGAAGTGAAGACAGTACTGCATCTGTGGCTCACAGCTCAGCCTAAAACATTTTTTAGTAAGGCAATATAAAAACCTGTTGACAGATGGACAAAGTGCATTGAAAAACAAGGAGATTATGTAAAAAAAGTGATGCATTTGACTCCTCTAAAAGCTGATTAAAATAAATTTCACAGCCAGAATGCGGATAATTTCTGACTCACCTTCATATGTGCCTAGATTAAAAGTATGTACAGAATTATCACAGAGTGGTATTTATCACTGAGTAGTGAAACTTTTACTTTGTTTTCTACGCTTATTCTATAGTAAATATTTTTATACAGTAAACTGAAAAGTAGCTCTTTGCTTATTGGAAAAAAATAATAATGTATTCAGTGGGTGGTGCTTATCAAAAACTTATGTTCCAGATTAAAAATCATTTAATTTGTTTCATTTTGTTTAGTTTTCAATGAACTTATGACACAATTGCAAGGGACCTTTTTGACTCTCAGAGCCATTCTCCCCATGGAAAAAAATCAAACATTGTCATATGCCACTTGAATGATATGCTTATTAGATTATCATTAGTATGTGTGACCTACTAACTATGTGACAGAATACAGAAAATTGAAGACAGACACTAGCGCTATTACAGTAGCATGTAGGCTTGCCAGCCTCCTCAAACAACAGGGGTCAGACACAGAGTTGAGTCTTCAAAGAGGTCACATCAAACCACTCCCGACCCACAGGCAAGGTGAAGCACAGATCACACAGACAACGGGGAATTGTGTTGTTCCTGGCATGACTGGAACGAATGCCAGTCAAACAAAAGTTCAGCCTACAGTTCAGTCTTTGACAGCGTATGACTCCTTTCAGACAAGCCCTAGCACCAGTGTGAGCTCCTGAATATTTTCTGGCTGCATTTCATAACACTAATGATATAAATGAATATTGAGCCTAGAATATTAACTTTTAGCAACAATGGTGGTTATGTCCTCTAACTCAGTAATTACTACACTTATTGAATACTATGGCAATTTGTCATTGCTGCAAACAGCAAATTAGCTTTTGGGGAGCTCAAGTATTCTTAAATTGTCCCTTTAGATTTTCAGTCAGGAATTCGTTCTGACAGCATCAAGTTGATTATTTATAATACCCTAGAAGACCTTTCAGCGAAACTGATTTTTACTCATTCAATGTCTTCAGCAGGCAAGAGAGTTGCCGTTATTGTTGCTCTTTTCCATTGTGCTTTTGGTTCTCATGGGATTTCGTTAGGAAACATCCACTCCGTAATTCCCATTTTCCAAGAAAAAGGTCCCCTGGATGACCTCAGGGCCTCTGTAAATAGTAAAACTGTGGTGCCAGGCACAGTCTGGAAGAATCAAAGCACACACTGTACTCAGGAGATTGAATGCTTCTGAAGCTATTTTGTGACAGCAGTATTATCCAGAGTGATGGATACAGTGCTTATTTTTCATTGAAATATATGAAAATGACAATTTCATATGTCAAAATGTTCAAATATGGGCAATTTCATTTTATTAAACTATACAAAACATGCCAATCTACAGATTTTTTTTAACTCAAAGAAACAGATAATGATCCAGTGAATTGTGTAGCACAGATTAATATTCTACCCACTCCCTCAGTACGGAGTCCTGCTTGTACCATGGTTGAACTGGTGAATGATCTGCTGCTAACTGAAAGGTGAGCAGTTAGAACTCAATAGATGCTCTTTAGGAGAACAGACCTGGTGATCAACTCCCATAAAGATGACAGCCTAGGAAACCCTATGGGAAAATTCTACTTTATCACATCCAGTTACCAGGAGTGAAAATCAACTCAATGGCACCTAAAACAACCTTCTTAATAAATGATAACCTCCCACCACTGGTGTTTTATGGGCTGAGAAATATTTTGAGATATAGATGGGAGTCACTGTCTAGCTTTGAACACCTTCAGCTCCAGATGCTAACACATCTTAACTTCTCTATGACTAGGTTCCCTCATCTGAAAAATGTGGGTAACATGGCACCTATATCATAAAGCTTTTGTGTTAATTAAATGAAATGAAGTTGTTTTTTTTTTAAGATGAGTGTCAGACTTACAGTGGCTTTTATGTTGCTGTGATGCTAAAAGCTATGCCACTGGTATTTTTAATACCAACAGGTCACCCATAGTTGACATGTTTCCGGAGTGCTTTCAGACTAAGAGTAGAAAGATGGAGAGGTGAGCCCCTTCTGAATGGTTAGCCACGAAACACCTTACAAATAGCAGCAGAACACTGTCTGATAGAGGGATGGAAGATGAACCCCTCAGGTTGGAAGGCACTCAAAATACAACTGGGAAAGAACGGACTCCTCTAAGTAGAGCTGCCCTTAATTACATGATATCCTATGCATTAGTAAGCTTAAATGGACTGGTATTGAATCTGATAATCATATGGTTTCCTATCCTGGAAACAACAAACTGAAGAAACATGCATTGCATTCATTGTTTAAAAAAAAAAAAAATTACTGTCAGGCAGAATAATATGCATATACCTACAAAGAAAACCAATTAATCCCATCATTTTTCATACTGTATACCAACTTCTAAAGCCAGTAATGATAAAATTCAAGAATTCTACCAACTTCTTTTTGAAAACGATTAAATGTGCTGTCAAGATTCATCCATAATTACTGATATTTGCAATGTGAATGTGTGAAACAAAAAGAAAAGATCGGTAATTGTAAAATATCATGATAGAATTTTGCAAGATCAATGAGTTTTTCATTGTAAATACCTTTTTCCAGCCAAGTAAAAGGTGGCTATACATGTGAAAAGGAGCTCTGGTAGCATAGTGATTACGAATCGGGCTGCTAACCTCAAGGTCAGCAGTTCGAAACTATCAGCTGTTCCATGGAAGAAAGATGAGGTTTTCTGCTCCCATAAAGATTTACAGCCTCAGAAGCCCTGTACAGGGTCGCTATGAGTCGGAACTGACTCGACAGCACATAACAACAACAACAACAATGCATGTGAACCTCACCAGATGGAATAAAAATGGAATCAAATTGATTACATCTATAGGAAAACATGATTGAGAAAATATCATCAGCCAAAACAAGGCCAGGGACCAACTGTGAAACAGACTATCAATTGCTGACATGCAAGTCTAAGTTGAAGAAAATTAAAACAAGTACACAAGAACCAAAATATGACCCTGAGAATAGAAGAAATGATTAAATAAAAGAGTTGAACAGAAAATTTCAAAGGGCAGATCAAGAAGACAAAGTTAAATGGTATAATGAAATGTGCAAAGACCTGGAGTTAGAAAACCAAAAAAGAACACACTCAGCAGTTAGCACACTAAGAGAACTAAAGAAAACATTCAAGCCTCAGGTTACAATACTGAAGTATTCTACAGACAAAATATTAAATGATGCTAAAAGCATCAAAGATAGATGGAAGGAATACATAGTGTTACTATATCAAAAAGAATTGGTCAATGTTCAGTCATTCAAGAGATATCATATGATGAAGAATCAATGATATTGAAGGAAGAGGTACAAACTTCATGAAGGCATTGATGAAAAACAAGACTCCACAAACTGATGGAATGCATATTAATATTTCAATAAACCGATGCAGCACTGGATGCATTAACTACACCAAAAAATTTGGCAGAGAGCCACCTGGCCAACTGATTGGAAGAGATCCATATTTGTGCTCATTCCAAAGAGAGGAAAGTGACCCAAAAGAATGGGAAATCATAGAAGGATTATCATTAATGCCACATACAAGTAAAATTTGCTGAAGTTAATTAAAAAATGGTTGCTGCAGTTCATCAAAAGGGAGCTGTCAAAAATTCAAGCAGGATTCTGAAAAGGGCATGAAATGAAAGACACCATTGTTGATGTCAGATAGATTTTGACTGTACAGAATTCCAGAAAGAAGTTTGGGTTGTTCTTTATTGACTATGCAAAGGCATTTAACTGTGTGGATAACAAGCTATATAGAAAGCATTGCAAGTAATGGGAATTCCAGAACACTTAATTGTTCTCATGAAGGGCCTATACATAGACCAAATAGTCATTTGAATATAACAAGGAGATACTGAATGGTTTGAAATCAGTGCACTAGAATAATTGTATCTTTCCACCATAGCTGTTCAATCTGTATCCTAAGCAAATAATTTGAGAAGTTGAATTTTATGAAGAAAGCTGTGGCACCAGGATTGAAGGAAGTCTTATTAACAACTTGTGATATACAGATGACACAACCTTGCTTGTTGAAAGCAAAGAAGACTTGAAATACTTACTGATGAAGATCAAAAACTACAGCCTTCAGTATAACTTGCACTTCAATGTAAAGAAAATAAAAATCTTCACCACTGGACCAATAAACAACTTCATGATGAACGGAAACAAGATTGAATTGTCAAAGACTTCATTTTGCTTGTATCCATAATCAATGCTCATGGAAGCAGCAGTCAAGAAATTAAACAATGCATTTAATTAGGCAAATCTGTTGCAAA
>NW_006408678.1:2542205-2543126 GCF_000296735.1 Chrysochloris asiatica | reverse complement strand
ATGAGTCAGAATTGACTCAACAGCACTTAACAACAACAACTAACAAGTGCTTAGACCCAAGCCTGGGCATATACAGGATGCACAATAAATTTAGTTCTCTAATTCAATCAAAAAATTAATTAAATATCTATCCACAAGAAATATGAGCCAGGACACGAGTAGCTAGCTATATGCCCATCGGTGTTCATCACAGCACTATTCACTATAACAAAAAGATGGAGACAGCCTAACTTTTCAACAATGAATGGAAGAACAGGAGTTGGAGGGCAGGGTAAGTGGAGGGACTCAGCAAAGTCTCTTCAGCAGAGGCATGGAAAAATCAGGATAAACGCTTTGTCAGGACAGTCCCAAAGCTTTAATTTCATATAAAGTAAAGGGGAAATAATTTCAGAAGCCTTCCAGTGGAGAATCTGAAAAAGCAATAAGAAACACAGTAATTTCTGAATCAGTCATGAATCTGCCTTAGGCCCACATGAAGTCTTGGCTGAGGTCAGCAGGCAGGGCCACAACCAGCCTGCTACAGTGTGAAAACCACCCAGACATTGTGGGAAAGAGGTATGCCTTTTTTTCCTTTTTTCTTTTCTTCTTCTGTCCTTGTGCTCTCCATGTCACGCCCTCTCAGCCCAGCCCTGGTGTCTTCACACAGGTAGGAACACACCCCCAAAAGGGTCCAGTGTTGCACCCACAGGGTGCAATTTTCCCACAGCACAAAGAGGAAGTCACTGAAAGTCCCAGCTTGCTCCAGCAGCAAATCCTCCAGTGGGTTCTTATGACATCTGACATTGGGATTTAGCCCTGAAGTTGGCTCTCCTACTTGGGGCAGGAGCTTGTATTCCTGCCTTATCTGTCAAGGGACAACAGGTCTGGCCATACAGTCAAGCCGTATTTGCACCCTGTAAAACCCCAACATAAAAGGCAAGA
>NW_006408678.1:2539445-2540480 GCF_000296735.1 Chrysochloris asiatica | reverse complement strand
GAACTTGCAGTTCAAATGGCTTTGCAGTCTGGCACATTAACCCACAGCACCACACCAGGACTCCATGTTTGCAGGAAAGATAAATACTCATGTACCAATATTCTCTTTCACACTCTTGTATGATCTGTGGAGCATACAAATGTATATATAAGTACATATATGTATAGTATACTTATGTATACATTTGTATGCCCCACAGATCATACAAGAGTGTGAAAGAGAATATTGGTATTTGAGTATTTGTCTTTCCTGCAAACATCACTGTGAATGTGGTGGTGCACACAGCAGGCAAAATGATGAAAACTTTCTTAGATATTATCAAACATCTTAAGGCAATGGGTAGCTGAGCCTGGGACCTCAGGACCATAGTCTCAGGGGACACCATGGTCAACTGGCACAACATACTACACAAAGCCAATGTTCTGTACCCTACTTTTGTGAGCACTGTCTGGAATTTGCAAAGCTCATGAGTGAGCGTCTGAGTGCAGCTACTGGTCTCTCCATGTGCAGAAGAAATAAGAGTGAGAACTGAAGATGCTTGGAATCACTAGTCCAACAGACTAATGGAACATGTGACCATAAGTCTTTCTGACCTAGAGATCAAAAGAACCAGACCAGGGTTGCTGGTCAGAAAGAGACTGGAGGAACTTGAGACTGTGACTTTCAACTACCCTTCAGGTCTGGAAAGGAACACACCCTCTTTCAGCCAAGCAATCGATAGGTATATCGGGGGAACAACAACACTAGTTAGATGTGCTCACTTTGAATGATGCAACAGTTAGTCCTTCAACATCAAAGGAGAAACATGTATTTAAGGACAATGGCAATAAGGGATGGGAAGGTGGGTGGAAAGGAAACAAGAGCCACAGGGACTATGCTTAAGAATTACAATCATTAAGATGAAATAAAGTGTATTATTTGTTGAATGTAAAACCAAATTATCTTGTCTGTAAACATTCACTATATTCACAATAAAAACTAAAAAGGGGGAAAAATGAATTAAAGACCCTGAAGGATAAGTGCTGAATTACTGAT
>NW_006408678.1:2510831-2513856 GCF_000296735.1 Chrysochloris asiatica | reverse complement strand
ATCATGATAAATGGAGAAAAGAATGAAGTCAAAAATTGCATTTTACTTAGAACCACAATCATTGGTAAGTACTCACTCTAACATTCCTTGTTGTTGAGTCTGTTCCAACTCAAAAAATCCTTTATAGGTTTGAACCTCCAGCCTATTAACAAAATCATCCTACAAAAGGTTAGTACTGCATGGCACTTTGTCAGAAGTTTCTTTTCCTGTTTGGTGAGTGCTGGCTAATATTGTGGAGCCATGGTCCTGAAGAAGAGTAGACAGCAGAGGAGTGATCTGCTTATGAAGGACTTTTAGCCCAGGTAATTGTCACAGGGGTAAAACTAGCTAATTTCACAAGGTCTTTATTTTTGTTGTTGTTGTTAGATGTCATCGAGTACCAACTCATAGAGACCTGATGTACAGCAGAACGAAACACTGCCCAATCCTGGGACAACCTCACTGTTATTGCCACACTTGAGCCCATTGATGCTGCCACTTTGCCAATCCGTCTCTCTGGGGGTCTTCCTCTTTTTCTCTGACTCTCCACCTTATCAAACATCATATCCTTCTCCAGTGACTGGTCCTTCCTAACAATATGTCCAAAGTATGAAAGACGAAGTTTGGTTATCCTGGCCTCCAAGGAGCACTCTGGCTGTACTTCTTCCAAAATGGATCTGTTAGTACTTTTGGCAGCCCATGGCACTTTCAATATTCTCCTCCAACACCACAACTCAAAAGTATCAATTCCTCTATGGTCTTCCTTATTCACTGTCAGCTTTCGTATGCATATGAGGTTATTGAAAATACCATGGCTTAGGACAGGCACACCTTAGTCTTCAAGCTGACATCTTTGCTCTTCAACACTTTAAAAAGGTCTTGTGCAGCAGATTTATACAATACGTCATTGTTGAATTATGGTTCCCCAAAAAAGATATGTCTATGTTCTAACCCTCAAAACTTGTAGATGTGAGTTTATTTGGGAAAAGTGTATTTGCAGTTGTAATTATGTTAAAGAGCTCAAAATTAGATAATTCTGGGTCATCCAAATGGGTCCCAAATCCAATAATAAGTATCCTTATAAGAGACACAGTGAGGAGATTAAGAAGGAAGTCCTTGCGAAAACAGATTGGAGTGACGCATCCAGAAGCCAAGGAAGGTCATAGATACCAGAAGCTGGAGGACACCAGGAAGGTTCCTCCCCGAGAAGGAAACATGGACCTCCTGAGACTTTTAGTTCCAATTTCTGACCTCCAGAATGTTGAGAAAATAAAGCTTTAGGCCCCCAAATTGTGGTTATTTGCTATAGCAGCCACAGGAAACAAATGCATGATGGTGGTGGTGGTGGTGATGTGCCGTGGAGTGGGTTCCTACACACAGTGAGCCTGTACAGGGTTTCCCAGGCCTCAATATATGCAAGCTGCTATCATTGCTCCTACAACTGAACTAAGTCATTGTGAGTCACCCTTGTTCTTCACCCAGAGCATGCAATCTACAACACATCTTACTGACTTTTACGTGAATGCTCTTAATCATTTACCTCCTTTTCATCTCAACGTCCATTTCCCGATTCTGGGACAATGTAAATAACATTGCCAACAAGTTCACTTGAAATTTAACTACCACCCTGAATCTTAAATATAATAGTATCTTAGAGTCTGGATGTGCCAAATAGGGAACAAGTTCAGTTACACTGTCTTGAAAGTGTTCCAGTATACTCTTTACTTTGAGTTAAAAAAAAAGATGTGTTACTGAGTTTTATCTAGAACAATGGTTTTAAATGGTATCCTGAGGAGTCCCGGGGTTCCTTCCCAAGTCCTCTAAGTCAGGGTTGGGGGGGTCAGGACTAGAATCCCCCAAGGCAACTCCTCCTTTATGTACATACAATACAGCATGTTGCTTCCTACCACCATCCTGTCTCTAAACTATCCAGAGCCTGGAACAAAAGTACAAATGGAGGACCACACACATTAAGTCTAAATGTGGTTGTTACGTGCCGTCAAGTCAATTCCAACTCATAGCGACCATCTATAGAGTTCCTTGAGATTCAAACTGACCTTGTGGGCCAGTGCTTATCCTAGAGTGCCACACCAGGACTCCAAATGTTAGGATGTCTTAAATCAATAGTTACATACTTCGTAAAATAATCCTATTCTACTTTGATAGAAAAGGTTTCATTAGAGAAAGCAATGCATAAAGCTATGTTTTTGTGTTTTGTTTTTAATGAACAGAAGTTGGCAAGCTATCAAAGACTAATTATTATTATTTATGACTAGGTTTATGTGCCCTAAAGCATGCATTTATTAGTAAAATGTATTTTTCTTCTTTGACTTCTAAGTCATGAATTATGTTGTAGTAATTAAGGTTTCTTTATATACTTTGTGTTTGATGTAATGACCTGGAGGATTAAGCAATAAACTGTATTCAAAATAGGCAGATTTTTATTATACTTTCATACAAGTGTAAATTAAGTATCCAAAATTAAAATTGCTTTTCATATGTATTTTCAAAATAGTTAAAATTTTCTTTTAAAATAGTCAAAAAATTACCTGTTGAAGGTAAAAGGCAAAAAATAGAAATTAATGAATAATATAGTGTTAAAGCAAAAGTACTCAAGTGAAATAGACATTTTAAATTTAGTATTTTAAACATTTAATTTATTCTTATTAAATATGTTTATAATATAAACTAATCAATTCTGGTACTTGAATTGATTCATTTATAAATTAAACATTGCAAACGATTTTTAAATTAGTTAAACATTGCAAACTCTTCTTTAGTCCCATGTACAATGGTTGTGACTACCATGCAATTTGTATGTCCAGAGTTACAAACTGGTACATGAAGACAAGAAAGGAAAAAAGAGCCTGGTTACCCTTCAAAGCAGTTAAGAAGGCCCTAGATAAATCTTCAATCCCAGATTATTTTTCTTCTTTCTTACTACTTCCTAAAGAACAAGGGTTAGGTTAATTTTTCACTTGTTGTTTTTGTTGTTAAGCACCATTAATAAGTCAGTGGAAATCTCAGAAAACAATCTCAGAAACCC
>NW_006408678.1:2495875-2510356 GCF_000296735.1 Chrysochloris asiatica | reverse complement strand
CTCCAGGATTAAAAGTCACAAATTGATTATCGTATAGTCTGGCACTCAGAAGTCCAAAATGAGTTAGCAGGGCTGTTTCTTCTCTTGGGAATTTTTTGAAAACACAAAATGGGAACCCTGTAGGAGACAATACGATGACAGTGCAAGTCTTTCTTTTGCGTCTTTCATGTCATTTTCCCGTCTTCCTGCATATCTTGGACAGCATCTCTCCATGATTTTCCCATCATTCCCCTAACCCCTTTCTCTTTTAATCTTTTGTGTGTTAGGGAAAATGCAGGTTTTTGAGTTGTGACTAGCAGTTTAGTGCTGATCCTACAGTGTCACATAAGGACTCGGCAACACGTAGAACATAGATTTTAAGTGAATAAACCTAGAAGCCAATGAAAGTCAATTCAAAAACCTGCATTTGTTGGTAGGTTGAAATCCACTGTTGCAGCTATTGTAGCAATCCAGTTCATTGATCCTCTACTTTACCAATCTAAGGATTGGTCCTTCCTAATGATATATCCAAAGTAGCTGAAGTCTTGCCATACTCCTGTCTAAGGAACATTCTGCTAGAGGAAGACCAATTGAGAAAAGTGTTGTGAATGTTAAATGAGATAATGTGCGGACACATTATCTCATTTAATGTGGCCCACAAACATGTCACTTCTCTCCATTTCTTTCCTTGACCACAAGGAGGCATTGGAAAAGAAAATTTATGAAATAAGAGGAATGGACCATTAAAAACAATTTCATTTTTTAAGAGACAGAAAACTCAAATCAACTTAAACAAAAAGTTAATTATGGTCACAATTAATGAAAAAATTCCAAGGTAGATCTTGTTAAAGATTTTATTGATAAGACCCAGAATCATTAATGTCCATTCTTTCCTTCCCTTAATCTTGAAACTCTGCCTCTCCTCACGTGGTCTTCTCTCAGGCATAGGTTGCAAGATTACCTACGCTTCACAGCTGCAAGTTCAATGGGAATCCTGTCACCCAAAGTACGTGGACTCAGAGTGGGGAAAAAAACTAGTTTTGTAGTTAGAGTTGTCAGGTAAAATATAAGATGCCCAGTTAAATTTTAATTTCAGATAAGTGTCCATTTATTCTTGTTAAATGCCATCAGGTTGATTCCAACTCATAGCAACTCTGTTTAGAGTTTCCAAAGCTGCAACTTTTTGTGGAACCAGAAAGACTATTCTTTCTCCTGTGAAATGATTGGTGGGTTTGAACCACCAACCATGTGGTTCACAGTCCAGTGCTTAACCTACAGAGCCATCACACTCCCAACTTCCATTTAGGACATAGCTACACTAAAAACTTATGGCTGTTTATTTGGAATTCAAATAGAACTGTTGTTGTTAAGTGCTGTTGAGTCCATTCCAACTCATAGTAAGTACCCTGGATAGGGTTTCCAAGGAATGGCTTGTGCATTTAAATGCCTGACTCAGCAGTTAGCAGTCCAGTGCTTATCCTAAAGGGCCACACCAGGACTCCTCAAATACAACTAGGTGTCTATATCTTCATTTGCTAAATCTGGCAACACGATCCAGAGGAAAATTATAATATTGCTAATAGAAGGAAAGAGAATGACCACAGGTACAAAAGTATGAACAAGTTCATTACACATGGAAACTTATTTTTGTTTAGTCTTATTCTCCCACTTCAAACCTGAGATTTATGGCCATTCTCAATCCAGACATCTTGCTGTGCTTCCTTTTCTCTTTCATTCTGATTTCTCTGATTTGTTATTGTTCGTTAGAGTCTAGCGGCTCTAACTCAAGATAAGTTGAGGAAAGATGAAACGCTGTTGTCCAGTTCTGCACCAAGTCCATGATGCAGCTATGATACACTGTGGTTGTGAAAGCGCTGTCGAGTCAGTTCTGACTCAGCGACTCTGTGTAGTGTCCGAGGAGCAGCTAGTGGATGTGAACCATTGACCTTGTAGTTAACAATTGAGTGCTTATACTACTGTGCCACACCAGAACTTCAGCTACTATATGTTATTGTTGTTATGTGCTGTGGAGTCGGTTCCAACTCATAGTGACCCTGTACAGGGTTTCCAGGGCTGTAAATCTTTACGGGAGCAGAAGGCCTCATCTTTCTCCTGCAAAACAGCTGGTAGTTTCCAACTGCCAACCTTAAGATTAGCAGCCCGATTCGTAACCACTACACTACCAGATCTCCTTTCAGCTATCATATAGCGCCTTCCAATCTATGGGGCTCATCTTCCAGTACTATTGTCGGGTGCCATCACGTTGGTACTGACTCATGCGACCCTGTGTATAACAGGATGAAACACTGCCCAATCCTCAGCCAACCTCACAATCATTGCTTCATTTGAGCCCATTGATGCTGACAATCCATCTCATTGAGGGTCTTCCTCTTTGTCTCCAACCTTCCACTTTACCAAACATGATATCCTTCTGCAGTGACTGGTTCCTCCTGACAATATGTCCAAAGTATGAAAGACGAAGTCTGGCCATCCTGGTTTTCCAGGAGCACTCTGGCTATACTTCTTCCAACACAGGTCTATTTTGTTCTTTTGGCAGCCCATGGCACTTTCAGTATTCACCTCCAACACCATAACTTAAATGCATCAATTCTTCTACACTTATTCACTATCCAACTTTCACATGCATATGTTGCTGTTTAGTGCCATCGAGTCAGTTCCGACCCATAGCGACCCTGAACAGGGTTTCCGAGGCTGCAAATCTTTACGGGAGTAGCAGCTAGTAGTTTCAAACTGCTAACCTTGCAGTTTGCAGCCCGATTCATAACCACTACGCTACATGCATATGAGGTTATTGAAAATAGCATGGCTTGAGTCATGCATGCCTTAGTCCTCAAGCTGAGGTCTTGTGCCGCAGATTTGTCCAATGCCATACGTCATTTGATTTTTTTTTTATTTTTTTTTTTGCAATTTTTTGGTTTCTTCTTCTTTTTTTTTAATGTTTTGTTGTGAATTATATGATAGTTTACATGGGAGAATATTAGTTTTACATTTCATTGCCATGGTTACAATCCCCTCCATGCATCATCAACCAAACAAAGGGTATACACTACAAGCCTGCCTCCCAGTCGTCAGCACACAGCCCCTCTCCCTCTCTGGATCTAAAGTCTCCAGCTGCTCCATCTCTCTACGTCATCATCTCTGCCTCCAACTCTGGCATCACTGCTTCTCTGGGTAGGGTCCTGCTCTCCGCTAGTCTCCATTGAGACCTCCGTTCCTAGACTGAAAAGTTAATCACTCCCCTCCTCACCACAAAACATCTACCTTTACATTTCCAACCCTCACAATCAGTTCTGATAACAATTATTCACTATTATATCACAAGAGACCTATCCTCATTTCCTTTCATCAGCCCCGCCTAGACAGATTGGATACTACTCAATGGAGAGTCTACCTTCCTCCATGCCCTCTGGATCTAGGTTCCTCCTTGAAAGCTTGTAAGCCAGTCACTTCTTGCCTTTGTAGCCGCCTCCTCCCCTACCATTTTGGGTAGCCAGTGTCCAAGTTGCCCATCCCTGCCATTTGATTTCTTGACTGCTACTTCCAATTCATAAAGACCCTGAATAGGGTTTCCAAGGAGCAACTGGGTTTGAACCACTGACCTTGTAGTTAGAAGTCCAGTACTTATTCTATAGCACCACACCAGAACTCCTTATACTATAGTAGAGTCTAGTCTGTTGTAATCCATAAAATGTTCATCAGATTACCTGGCCTTTGTTTCTAGTCTGTCTTTGTCTGGATGCACCACTGAAACCTGTTCATCATGCGTGGCCCTGATGACATTTGAAACCTGTTCATCATGGGTGGCCCTGATGACATCTGAAATGCCTGTGGCAGAGCTTCAGCATCAGAACAGCAAGCAATCTACCACATTCGCACATTCTCGTTTCTAAAGAATATTCTGCTAGCGTGGGCGGGATTTCTCAGTAGAAATACTTTAAACAATGAAGAATTTGCTGAAAGTCACTTACAGTTAGTCATAAAATTTTAAAACCAGAAAGAAACTTAGAAGTCATCTTCAACCCTATAATATAAGGTGGTAGGACACACGTCACTTTGGGACGGAATCCTGGTGTGGTACTGTGAGTTAATGCTCCAGACTGCAAAGCTGTTTGAACTGCAAGGCCAGCAGTTCAAGCTCACCAGCTGCTCCTTGGAAACCCTATACAGGGTCGCTATGGGTAGGTATCAACTCAACGGCACTTAACAAGAACAACTCTTTGGGACAGAATTGATCCTAAAATTCAGATTTTCTATTATCTAATCATGGGGAGGCAGTGGCTCTACAGGAGAAGTCCTGGATGGCTAACCACAAGGTCATCAGTTAGAGCCCTCCAGCTGCTCCTAAGGAGAAAGGTGAAGCTTTCTGCTCCTGTAATGATTTACAGTGTCTTGAATGGTTATGGCAGGAAGAGTGAGAGTCTATCCACAAATATGTAAGGGTGTGGAAAGATATCTGTACGTTGTTTGCCTTCGCTGGAAACACAACTATGAATGTGGTGGAACAGACAATGGGCAAAATGATGGAAACTTTTTAAATATTATCAGACTTCTTCAGGCAATAAGTTGCTGGGTCTGGGGCTCAGGACCATAGTCTCAGGGGACACCATGGTCAACTGGCAAGACATAGTCCACAAGGACAGTGTTCTACCTCTTCCTTTGGTGAGCAGTGTCTGCGATATTGAAAGCTCATGAGCGACCACCTAAGGTACAACAACTATTAGTCCTTCCATGTGTGAAGCACAGTTGTTGTTGTTAAGTGCCGTCGAGTCAGTTCTGACCCACAGCAACCCTGAACAGGGTTTCTGAGGTTGTAAATCTTTACGGGAGCAGAAAGTCTCATCTTTCTCCCATGGAGCAGCTGGTAGTTTCGAACTGATGGCCTTGTAGTTCACAGCCCGATTTGTAACCACTATGCTACCAGAGTGCCACACCAGGACTGTGGAGCACAGAGGAGTAATAAAAATTGAAGACACTTGAAATCAATTAGTCCAGTGGACTGATGGAATATGCGAACATCATTCTCCATGACGCCAAGACTAAAAGAACTAGAAAGTGCCCTACGCATTACCAACTGCCCTGAAAGGGGTCACATTGTTGTTGTAAAAGTGCTGTCGAGTTGTTTCCAACCCATAGCGACCCTCTATAGGGTGTCCGAGGAGCGGCTGGTGAGCTTCAACCACTGACCTTGTGGTTCAAATGACTTTGCTGTCCAGCGCATTAGCCCACAGCGCTACACCAGGACTCCAGGGATCACATTGTTGTTGTTAGGTGCCATCAAATCGGTACCAACTCATAGAAGGCCCCAAATACAGTGGAAGAAAATGTGGAACAAAATTTAAATTATTTTTTTAAAAAGACCAGGCTTACTAGGCGGAAAGACTGGAGGAACCTAGGACTATGGCCCTGGACCCCCCTTCAGGTCTGGAAAGGAATATCCTTATGGCCCAATTTTCAGTCTAGTAGATAGGCTTATAGGTATGTTCGCTGTGGAATGGCCAACCATTCCAAATCCAAAGGGCAACATTAACCTAGGACAAAGAAGGGATGGGAATGTGGATGGGATAGAAACAGGAACCACAGGAAGACTGGGATAACTGTTGTTACATGGAGGGGATTGCAGTCATTGAGATGAAACAAAGTGGATGATTTGCTGAAGGTAAAATTGATGATCTGCTCTGTAAACCTACACTCAGTTCATAAGAAAAAAAAAATTAAAAAAAAAAAAGATTTACAGACTCAAAACTCTAAACAGAGTTGTTATGAGTCAGTACCGACTAGATGGCCCATAACAATGATTTCATCCTGTTTCTTTCATAGTCTTCACTGTGTTGTTGTGTTTGCTGCCACTGAGTCTGTATGTTATTTGTGTGTTGTGTGTTGCTATGATGCTCAGCAGTTTTCAGCGGAGCTTTCAGACTAAGGTGGATCTTTTCTATAGCATCTAGCAATCATTTGGGGTGTCTGTAGTTATTAGAGAAGTCAGTTCATGTGGCAACCAGGAATTCCTCAAAGCATGGACATCACCTAGTACAGTGCTCATTTGCAAAATCCTGGAGAATCTGAACCTCCAAATACATACTCCGGTAGCCAGTTTGGTCCAGTACCCCGCCCTGCCCTGCTCCTGTTCAAATACAGTCTCCTTTTGTGGAGAGCAATTGCGCCAGCTGAGCAATTCTTTTGAGCCACACAAAAAAAGACCCAAAAAGAGGCAACATTCAAGATCTAATCTATGGGTAAGATCACCCCTTCCAAGGCAAGCAGGGTGGCTGTCAGCTGTCTGCCGTGGGGCCCGCGTGTGCCCTTAGCCCAGAGACACTCTGGCTCCGCTGATAAAGGCAGCTCAGTCCCACAAGAGACATTCCTCCGCAGAGCAGCTGCACTTAAGTTTTAGTTCGTCCCATTGTCCCTCTGATTTAATGAGGCCTCTTGGGTACTGTTTGTAAATGACAGTCATCACAATGCCGAAACACCAGAGACACAAACATCGTGTGTTCTCCATCTAAGAAGCTGTGTTTCGGTTTTTGGTTTTTTTTTTTGGTTTTTAAAATAAAACAGTAATAGTAAAGCCCACATTGCTGCCCAGTGGATTTTATTGACTTTCTTCGAGGTCAAGCGAGTCATTATAGCAAAGTGGTCAGAGCATAAGCTTCAGAGACACAATCAAGTCCCAGCTCTACACTTAGGGCTGGGGAAAGTTATTTAACCGCTTTGAAGTTCAATTTTCTCAGCTATAAAATGGATGAAAAATCATATCTTCTTCACTAGGCTGCTGGGAGACCACACCATGCTTAGCGTGGTCTCTGGTACCTTGTAAGATCATAAGCATTGTTTTATTGAAATGTGATACTGGAAAATAATAGCCCAAAACTATGATATATATATACATATACAGGGTTGTTATGAGTGGGAACTGACTCGATGGCACTCACTACCAATGTATATATTTATTTGTTGTTGTTGAGTGTGTTTCAACAGCCAACTTTGAGGTTAGCAGTCCAGTGCTTATCTACAGTGCAGCACCAGGATTCTCTCTATATATACATAAAGACAGTGAATCCTGGTACAGCACTGTAGGATAAGCAATGGACTGCTAATGCTATACATAGATCATTATTACCTCTTGTTACTAGCTCCATCCAGTTATGGCAACCCCAACACAGTGAGCATGCTGCATCACCATGATAGTTTATCGACGATTTTCAGAAATTGATCATCAGGTCTTTCTTCCTAATCCACCTAGTCCTGAAATGAACTCTGTTCAGCCTCCTAGCAACATGCAGAGAGGTGGTGGGTGAATGAGGAGCATTGGTCAGCAGTGGGACCCAAGTTTCCCCACATGTTGTTTTTGCCAGTCAATTCCAACCCATAGCAACCCTGTATAGGGTTTCCAAAGAGTGGCATGTGAATTTGAACCACGGACCTTGTGGTTCAAACCGACCTTGCAGTCCCGCACATTAACCCTCAACACCACACCAGGTGAGAATTCTGCCTTTGAACTGTGAGTGCTTCATCATTGTTTCCTAAATGTCCCCTTTACCAATTTCTAATCCCTTTCTTTCTCTACCAAGTCAGAGAAAATGAGCTAGGATTCATAAAGGTATTACAATAATGACACATCATAAGTACCAACAAACTAGGCCCCACAGGTCAAATCCGGCCCACTGCTGGATTTTCTTCTTTTTTTTGTAAGTCAAGTTTTATTGAAGCACAACTACACTCATATGTTTATACATGAGTTTTACCTGTAACTGCTTTTGTGCTACAGCAGTGGAGTTGAACAGCTGAGAGAGACTTAGGGCCTACAGAGTCTAAAATATTTGCTCTCTAGTCCTTTACAAAGGCGATGTGGTAGTGTAGTAGTTACAAAGCGAGTTGCTAATCTCATGGTCAGCTTTTCTAAACTACCAGCTGTTCCGTGGGAGAAATTTGAGGCTTTCTGCTCCCGTAAAGATTTACAGCCTCGGAAATCCTGTTCTAGGGTCACTATGAGTCAGAACTGACTTTATGGCACGTAACAACAGTCCTTTACAGGCGTGCTGGTGTGGCGCTGCAGGTTAATGCGCTGGACTCAAAATCAGTTTGAACCACGAAGTCGGCAGTTTAAGCTCAGCAGCTGGGCTCCTTGGAAATGCTACACAGGGTCGCTATGGGTCAGAACCAACTTGACAGCACTTAACAACAACAACTGTCCTTTACAGAAAAAACTCGCTGATCTCTGGGCTAGAGAGAAGGAAAAAGGCATGGGACAATAACTAGCACATAGTTGTTGTTGTGAAGTGCCATCGAGTCAGTTTCGAGCCATAGTGACCCTGTATAGGGTTTCCAAGGAGCAGCTGGTGAGCTTGAACAGCAGACCTTGCAGTTCAAACGGCTTTGCACTCTGGCGCATTAACCCACAGCGCCACACCAGGACTCTTGGCACCGTTAATGTAGCGTCTTTTTTAATGAACTGAAAAAATGAATAGGCAGGAACTCCAGTATTATTGTTGGTCCTGACCTATAAAGGTCTTCATGAAGTCTCAACCACTTCATATTGATGTCTCAGCTCCATTATTGTCCTGGGGAATTGTCTGAGCCATTGTTGGGAATGAATAAAGGCATAATTATCACTTGTAAATCAGACTCCCTGGTACTGGGTTCCTGCCAGTGGGCTCCAAGTGCTCTATCATCTGCCCTATTCAAGCAGGGGAGGGGGGAGGAAACTGGTAATGGCAGGAAATACAATGAACTCTACATTGAGATAAAACAGAAAATAGAGAGCAAAGGGGACAGACCACAGTCAAAGCCTCTAAAATTGTGCATTTGTGTCTACTTGTAGCAAAGGAAAAGGATGTATCTGATTGCTGATCCCACGAAATTCTGCAGAATGTAGTAAAAGAAGTAAAGGTCAACATTCAGAGAGATTAATCAGTGGGTACAGTGAACCACAAGGTCAGTGGTTAAAACTCACCAGCTGCTCCTCAGAAACCCTATACAGGGTCATTATAAGTCAGAACCAGAACCAATTCAATGGCACTTAACAACAACAACAGTCATTTTAAGAACAAAAACAAGATACAAGCTTGAGCTGGATTTGGTTAAGGCTTGGATTGGCCTAGGTTATTTGAACCTAAGTGTCTCTCCTAAATGTGAATGCCTATCTGCTAGTCTCACCCCTTGTACTATGGACTCTGTGCAGACAAAGACTCATTTTTCATGATGTCTGTATTCACTCACAGAGTTTAACTGTACTCAGTTTTTCTTTTCACCCCACTTAAAATGTAGTTCATCTGTTCAACAACCAGTGAATCAAAGAATAAATCACCAGGGATATCAGAAAGGACCTTGAGACAAAGAAAAGTGAAAATACCAAATACCCAAACCTATAGGGAGCTCTGGTAGCGTAGTGGTTACGAATCGGGCTGCGAACCTTAAGGTCAGCGGTTCAAAACTACCAGCTGCTCCGCGGGAGAAAGATGAGGCTTTCTACTCCCGTAAAGATTTACACCCTCCGAAACCCTATACAGGGTCGCTATGGGTCAGAACCGACTCGATGGCACATAACAACAACAACAACAAATGGCATGCAGTATTCAGAGGAAAATGTATAGCTGTGAATGCCTACATCAAAAGAGACAGAGAGAGACAGATCTCAAGTCAGTAACGTAACTGTTCACCTTAAAGAATTAGGGAGAGGGTAAACCAAGTCCAAAGCTAGCAGAAGGAAGGAAATAATAAAGATTAGAATGGAAATAAGAGAAAGGAGAGGGAAAAAAATAAAGAAAATCAATTAAATCAAAGTTGTATTTTTTTAAAGTTCATCAAAATTAATAAGCCTCTAGCTAAGAAAAAGAGAGAACACACATCACTAAAATCAGAATTCAAAGAGGGAACATCCTACCAACCTTATAAAAAAAATTTTTTTAAGGATTATAAAAGACCATGATGAACAAATGATGAAATTGCCAAAAGTGGAAACAACCTGAATACCTGTCAATGGACGAGTGGAATATTATTCAATCATAAAACGAAATAAAGTCTTGATCCACGCTGTAATATGGAAGAACCTTGAAAACAGGATACTAAGTGAAATAAGCCAGATATAAAATGACAAATGTTATGGCCATGGTGTGCCATGGAGTCGGTGCCAGGAGTCCTGGTGACTCTGAGGCTGTGAATCTTTACGGAAGCAGAAAGTTTCATCTTTCTCCCACAGAACAGCTGGTACTTTCAAACTGCTGACCTTGAGGTCAGCAGCCGGATTGTAACCACTAAGCTAAGAGAGCTCATATAAGATTCCACTTAAATGAACTATCTAGAACAGATCAAAGACAAAAATCAATTAGAAGTAACCAAGAGCTAGAAGTTACCAACAGAGGGGAAGGAGGAGTTCCGTTTTCGAGGTAATAAAGAACACTTCTTTGGGGAAGATGGGTAGTGACTGAAGGAAGGAATCCTAAGAGATGGGCCCCTCAGCTTTTGCCTCTGTTACTAGGAACATGGTCCCATCCATGTTACTAGGAACCAGCAGGGGAGGGGGCGTTACAGAGTTTTTGTTTAGGATAACAAAACGATTTCAGCTAGCGTGGTGAAGGTCTCATAATGCTGTATATGCAATTAATGCACTGAACTGCCCACTTGCTCTTCTGGATGGTTGCTGTAAAGGTAGTCCCAACTCATGGTGACTCGGTGTGTGTCAGAGTAGACATGTAGTTGTTTTCCAGAAGTAGTCCACAGGCTTCTCTTCCAAAGTGCCTCTGGCAGACTCAAACCACCAACGTTTTGGTTAGTAGCCAAGTGCATTAACCATTTGTGTCTGAAAATGATTTAAACGGCAAAATTTAAAATATCGTAACCTGTGTGAACTGTTCCACAAACCAGAAAGCAAAGTTTTATTTTTGTTTTTTTTCATATCACCGCTCAAAGTCCTATGAACCTTATTTGACATGAAACTCAGCACCACTTTCTAGAACATTCCTTTCTCCATCCCCTAATAGTTCAACCATGAGGAACCCTATAGTCAGGAAGGTAAATCCACAACAGTGCTTACACATTGGACTGGGAGGAAGAAAAATTCGGGTTTGGGAAACTGTCATTGACTCAGGATGCCACACGGGGTCCTCGCTGCCAGGGTTCCTGCATAGACCCTCTCCTTTAGGAGAGTGCCGTATAAAGCTCCAGGTGCCATTTTTAGAGATTTGCTCTTTCAGTTCTCATCTACCAGTCCACTCCCAAAATACCAGCTCCCAAAATGAGCCGTCTTCATAAATGCTGGTATGGTGGAATCCATTTTTGCTTCCACTGTATATTCTGAGTATCTTCCAATTCAGGTGGCTCATCTTGCAGCATATCAGACCTGCTTGGTTTCATTAGTTAATTTTTGAAGTAAATTGTCAGACTTTTCTTCCTAAACTGTCATAATCTGGAAGAGTTTGAATTACTAGAAGCATAGCATCCAGCCTTATTGCAAGCCACCACAGCAGGACAAACTGACAGACAAGTGGTGCCTACAACTTTACCATTTAAAAAAGTGGTTGCATTAGGTTTTCCTGCCCTTCTGAAGATCATCCACATGGCTCTAAGGTTTTGTGTCTTTTAAAGGGAAATGTTCCTCAGTGATTCTAAGAGGCAGTTTTCTCATGTAAGAAAACAGAAAAACAATGCATTTAAATCACAATAGCTCATCCTGGCACATGCTAAAGTCAGTCTCATGCTAAATCCACTTGGGCAGGAAGGGCAGGGGAGAGGGACCTCAAGCCCATACAGATGTGTGTGTGTGCTCTCATATCAACAGATTCCTGGCCTCGCATCTGCTGGTTCTGTTGTTTGGCTTACCAAACCTAGGAGCTTTTGTTTAAACCTAGGAGTCAAGGAAGAAAAGAAGAAACTGTTTATTTATGTGAAACTCGGACTGTGTAAGCTCCTAGAATCTGTGGCTGTGCCTTTAAGAAGGAGTCAGCTCTGGGCTGCTAACTGAAAGGTCAATATTGTTGCTGTCAAGTGCCATCAAGTCTGTTCCAACTCACAGAGACCCCATTTAGGGTTTCTGAGGAGTGCCAGTGGAGTTTGAACTGCCAACCTTGAAGTTCAAACCGACTTTGTTGTCCAGTGCTTATCTATCCTACAGTCACACCAAGGACTTCTGAGAGGTCAATTGTTCTGTTCGAACCAAAAGCCAACCTCTGAGAGAAAAATATGACTGTGCTTTTAAGAATTACACCACAAAAGATCAGAAAATAAACCATCACACAGACATTAGAACTGTTTTTAACTGGCTTTTTCCTTAATCTGATTCCTAAAACATGTAAGACATTTTCATTTGAAGTTTTCCAATCATTTGTATAATTACATAATCATTAAAATTTATGTTAGAACAAATACTGGCAGTGGATGTGCTTTTTAAAAGTTTTTGTTGTTACGTAACATCAAGTTGGTTCCAACTCACAGCAACCCTGCATAGGGTTTCCAAAGAGTGCCTGGTGATTTTGAACCACCAACCTGGTGGTTAGCAGTCCATTGATTACCTTACAGCACCACACCAAGGCTGCGACCCTGTATAGGATTTCAAAGGAGTGGCTGGTGAGTTTGAACCACTGACCTTGCCATTAGCAGTCCAATGCTTATCCTACAATGCCACACCGGACTCCCTTTTTTGTTGTTGTTGGTGTTGTTTCACAAAAATTTTACTATGAAAATTTTCAATCTCCCAGAAAAGGCAGAGAATGTCACAATGAATACCCATATCCCCCACACCTACATTTAACAGCTGTTAACATTTTGCCATATTTGCTTTATCTCTGTGCAAATGGATAGATGTTTTGTCTTTTTTAAGTTTTTATTGTGAGTTGAGTGATAGTTTACAAGGGAAAACATCGGTTTTACACTCATCATTTCATTGCAATGATTACAATCTCCTCCATGCATCATCATTTGCTTCTATTCCTTCTGGGTTTTTTTTTTTTTGAGGGGGGTGGGAGTTGAGGGGAGTGCACCAAAACACTCAGGAATATTTAACAATTTAAATAGCCAAAGGGCACATTCTGTAAGCCTACCTCCTGGCCGCCAGCACTCAATCTTTCTCTTTCCATGAGCCTAGAGTCCTCAGCTGTTCTCTCTCTCCATGTCTTCATCTCTGACTCCTTCCCTGGTATTGCTGTTTCTCTGGATTCGACTCATGTTCTTCTCCCTTGCTGATCTCAAAGACCCCCTTTTCAAAGCAGGAGGTAATAAGTTAAATCTCTGCTTTCTTAACTATCTGAGGTCTTTTCTCTCCTTGCTTCTCCTACTGAATTTCCTTCTGGCATTTTCTCACTCTTTCCCCACTCATGAGTCTCTAGATTTTGTTGATCATATTAAATTATTGACCACATTAAGGTGAAATGCTTTCATCAATACATGTATTCAATAAAATGTAATGTTCCTGGTTCTTTAAGAAACAACTTTGCTGTTGTTGTTGTTAAGATTCGTCCAGTCAGTTCTGACTCATATCAACCGTGTATAGGGTTTCCAAGGAACAGCTGGTGAGTTTGAACTGCCAACCTTGTGGTTCAAGCCAACCTTGCAGTCCAGTGCTTTATCTTACAGTGCTATAGCAGGACTCCAAGAAGCAGCTTTAGTGGAACATTATTTTATCTCAAAGTCACAAACAAAAATACCAGATTAAAGAGAAAAAAAAAAAAATGAAATGCCTTGTAACATATGGACTGAATTCCACAGCTCCTAACAACAGCAAAAACAACTACTCTTATTTCTAAGCTGTTGTTGTTGTTGTTGTTAACTGCCATCAACTCAGCACCCTCCCCCAACTCATAGAGACCCCACACACACAGCAGGAACAGACCCACACACACAGCAGGATCAGACCTTTATGGTCCATGGGATTCTTTCTTATTGGCTGATATTTTTTGAAGTAGATTACCAGGACTTTCTTACTCGCCAATCTTAGTCTAGAATTTCCACCAAAACATGTTCAGCAACATAGCAAAATGCAAGCCTCCATTGATAGAAGAGTGCTGGCAAAGTTTAAGATGTATTTCCGGGGAATCAAAGCCGGGTCTCCTACAACGATGGTGAGAAACCTACCAGTGAGCCACCATCACCCCCTTTCTGGTAACTGTTGTGTTATTTAATAGGTGCCATCAAGTTGTTTCAGACTCATAATGACTCTGCACAAAAGAACTAAGCATTGTCTGGTTCAATACCATCCTCACAACCTTTCTGTGTCAGTCCATCTCATTGGCACTCTTCCTCTTTTTTCACTGACCCTTCACCTTACCAAGCATGATGTCCTTCTCCAGAGACTGGTCCCACCTGATAACACGTCCGAAGTATGAAAGATGCAGTCTTGTCCCCTCAAGTAGTGTTTTGACTATATTTCTTCCACAACAGATTTGTTCATTTTTCAACTCATAGTGACTCTGTGTTTGCTTTCTGAGGCTATAAATCTTAGTGACAAGAGAAAACCTCATCTTTCTTCCACAGAGTGGATGGTGGGCTTGAACC
>NW_006408678.1:2494770-2495406 GCF_000296735.1 Chrysochloris asiatica | reverse complement strand
GCAATGCATCCTTTGATTTCTTCATTGCTGGTTCCATGAATGATGATTGTGGATCCAAGCAAAATAAAAACCTTGACCAACCACTTCAATAATTTCTCCTTTCATCATGATGTTGCTTACTGTGCCAATTGTGATTGCTTTAATTTTCTTTATGTTGAAGCATAGTCCACACTGAAGACTAAGTGCTTCAAGTCCTCTTCACTTTGAACAAGCAAGGTTGTGTCATTTGTATGCCACAAATTGCTAATGAATCTTCCTCCAATCCTAATTTGGAGCATTCTTCATATAATCCAGCTTCTCATCTTATTTGCTTACATACAGATTGAATAACTATGCTGAAAGCACACAACCCTGACAGTGACTTTCCTGATTCTAAGCCAGGCAGTGTCTCCTCATTCTGTTTGAACAACTATACATGTCTATATACAGGTTCTACGTGAGCAGTTAAGTGTTCTGAAATTCCCATTCTTCCCAATGTTTTCCATAATTTGTTTTGATTTATACAAGCTATGGACAACATTGTGAAGTATGAGTATTCTGGAACATGTAATTGTGCTTATGAGGAATCTGTACATGGACCAAGAAAGAGGCAGTTGTTCGAACAGAACATGGGAACACTGAATGTTTTAAAATTAA
>NW_006408678.1:2492200-2494663 GCF_000296735.1 Chrysochloris asiatica | reverse complement strand
AGATTTACAGCCTCGGAAACCCTGGACAAGGTCGCTATGGGTCGGTTCTGACTCCACAGCACATCACTAGACCTTGAAATGCTCTATTTGACGATGAATGTGATGCCACTCCTCTTCAATCTGTCATTCCCACAATAGTAAACCATATGAATGTCTTATTCAAATTGGCCAATACCAGTCCATTTCAACTCACTATGCCTAGGAGATCAATCTTTCTGTGTTCCATTTCATTTTTTCCTACTGATCCCTTACTATAATTACCTTTGATATTCATCCTTCTACCAACAATCTCTTCAAAATAATCTAAGCTTTTACTATTGTTGTTGTTAAGTGACATAGAGTCAGTTCTAACTCATAGTGAGCCTTTGTAGAGTTTCCGAGGAGTGGCTGGTGGGTTTGAACCACCAGCCTTGTGGTTAATAGTCAGTGCTTATCCTACAATGCCACACAAAGGCACTTTAAAATTCTTCCAGCATCTACCCATTATCCAATTTCAAATCCACTTCCACATTTTAGGTATTTGTTAGAGGAACACCCACTCTTTGGTACCTAGAGCAGATGGACCCTGGAGTCCAAATCAGGTAGGACCCCAAGCTGTGTCGGTGAGTTAGTGCTGTATTCAAAGTTTGACGGCACTTAGTCTTTCTTATAAGTTTAAAAGATGACAGCCTGAGCCAAGGTTTTAACAGTGGAAATGAAAAGAAAAGGCCAGATTTGTGGTAAAAGTTAAAGATAGAATCAATAGAACTTGGTGAAATTGGTAGTAAGGAAATGAGAAGAAATGAGACTAATTCTTGAGCAACTGGGTAGATAAATGTTCACTATGATTATATAATTACCTAACAATTCACCTCTGTTTGCCATGAAGTAAGATACTAACCAGAAAGGCACCCTGGGTACGGTGAGTGCCTAGTGAATGTTAGCAGGTTAAATGACTGGAAGAATTGCGGGTGGGTTGCAAACAGAGAAGTCGAGGGGAAGCTGAAGAGAAACTTTGCCTACTTAACAATTTTGCCTAGGGCAGGACCTGCTGACTGGACTCCACAAAAAGGAAAAACAAAATCACCAAAAAAGAAAGTTTGCTGTGTGGAAAGATTTAAACTAACAAAGGAAAAGGAAAGGCCCCAGAGGGCCGGGATACATGTGTTTGGACACATCCCCACTTGGGAATGCTGACTTCAGAAAAGGCCAGGATCTGATGAGTGTGCAGGGAACCCTTTTGCCCTATCACTTCCTATGAACAACCGAAGCCTTTCCTTTACCCTCTCCCACATAATGCAGACAGACCAGGACCAGGTAAAGACTTGGGCATTTATGAACTGGTTCATTCAGCCCTTTCTGCAAGGTGGGAAGCACTACAGAGAGGTACCTTGGCCTCAATGGTACCTTGGCACTCACAACAATAAAATCAGTTACCATCGAGTTAACCTATGTGTGTCGGAACAGAACTGTACTCCATAGTGTTTTCAATGGCTGACTTTTCAGAATTCTATCTCCAGGGTTTTCCTCTGAGGCAAGCAAACCTTTCAGTTAGCATCCAAGTCTATGAACCATAGAGGAAATCACAGTAGTAACTCTCTGAAAAATTCAGTCTCTGAGAAATGTCAATGGACTAAGAGGGTGGCTTTCTACAAAGATTAAAGATTTAGATAGAATATTTTCTAGTAATTTATAGTGCTAGGCAGGTGTGTATTAGCTTGAACCACACGATGTTGCCAGTATGAGTCTATTTTTTGACCTACAAAAGTGGTGTTGTTATACCCTTCATTCAGATCTCTTCCTCTAGCTGATGGAATTGTTTTGGGAAATTCCACCATGGCAATAAATCTTAGCTTAAACATATCCCCACTCCCTCCTTTTTGTCCTTCATAGACTAGAACATCCTATATTTCCTTTGATAAACTAACTTTAAGAGACCCAAGCAAGTTCCGATTTCTTTGGGAAGAAAACAATATACCTATGTTCCTCTAGTATGCATTTAGCATTCATGCAAGCCATTAATATGTTAAAGATCTAATAAATTTGAAGAGGGGAATCTCCTAGAGCAAAAAGGGTAAAAAGAATATTTTACAGCCTTAAAAATGTAGAAGGGCAGAATAAATGATAAACATCATGGGCTTCAACCCCCTATTTCATTATAGAAATTAAGGAATTTATCCAAAGTCAAGATCACTGGTATAGATTTAAAGATAGATACTTTGTATGCATTGAAAAACCAACTATATTTTCTGGACTAGCACACATTATAACTGGAACAGAGTTCTGGTGTGTCGCTGTAGGATACACACTGGACTGCTAACCACAAGGTCGGTGGATCAAACCCACCAGCCACTCCTCAGAAGCCCTGTGAAGAGTTTCTGTGAGTTGAAACTGACTCGATGATAATTCAACAATAACATACCTGTAACAGTAAAGGAACTTTGTAGATGAAAATCACTTAGTTTGTAAAAAAAAAAAAAAAAA
>NW_006408678.1:2485651-2492100 GCF_000296735.1 Chrysochloris asiatica | reverse complement strand
TTATGTTGTGCATAGGGTCACTAAGAGTCGGTGAACAACAAAATACAGTTAAGTGCCTTTGCATAAACACAAGTCAATATCTTTCTAGTATTCTCTGCTTTCACCAAGATCCATTTGACATCAGCAACTATATTCCTTATTCTTTCTGACTTCAGCTTGAATTTCTGACAGTTCTCTCCTGGTGTATTATGGCAACTGTTTTTCTTTTATCCCCAGCAAAATTTTACTTTCATTTTATATTAATGAAACTTCCAATAATTTTTTCATTACATTTGATCAGGTTTCTTGTGTTTGTTTGTTTTTTTTGAGTTGGTGCGTAAATGAATCTCTTCCAAGCATTGTGCCAAGGAGGTGTCTTCCAAATTCCTTGGCATAGATGAGCAAGTGCTTAAAGCATTTCATCTATTGGCTGAAACATCTCAACTGGTATTTCATCTATTCCAGGAGCCTTCTGTTTTGTCATCAGCTTGGACTTCTTCCTTCTGAACTATCAATTCTTGATTAAATATTACCGCTGAAATGGTTGAATATCAACCAATTATTTTTGGTGCAGTGCCTCTGTAGGTTGTTACTGTTGTTGTTGTGTGCTGTCGAGTCAGATGCAACTCACAGCACCCTATATAGAGTTTCCAAAGTTCTGGTGATGGGTCTGAACTACCTACAGTTAGCAGTCCAATGCTTATGTTACAGAGCCACACCAGGACTTCTGTAAGTTAGTGGCCCTCCATTAAAGAAAGAGTGAAGTAGAAGGAAAATGCAAAAAGATTAGAAAACATCTGCTGCAAATTCAGAGATATTAGAATGAAAGAAAGTCAAAACAACACGATCATATCGATAGATGCAGAAAAGGCATTTGACAAAATTCAACATCCATTTCTGATTTAAAAAAAAAAAAAAAAGAAAGAAACTCAACAAAATAGGAATAGAAGGGAAATTTCTCAACATAATCAAGAACATGTATACAAATTCAACAGCCAATATTACTCTCAGTGGAGAGAAACTGAAAGCATCCCTTTGTAAATAGGGACCTGACAAGCATGTCCTTTGTCAATACTGTGATGGACATTCTAGCCAGAGCTATAAGGCAAGAAAGTGAAACTAAAGGCCTCCAAATAGGCAGAGAAGAAGTGAAATTCTAATTGCAGATGATATGATCCTATACATAGAAAATTTCAAAGATCCTTCCTCACTTAGGAGATATCATTGCTTTGCATTCCATTTCATTTTTTACTACTTCCAATTTTCCTAGATTTATACTTCATACATTCCATGTTCTGACTATTAATGGATGTTTACAGCTGTTTCTCCTCATTTTGAGTTGTGCCCCAATCAGCAAACGAAGGTTCCGAAAGCTTTACTCCATTCACATCATCACAGTCAACTCTACTTTGAAGAGGCAGCTCTTCCCCAATTGTATTTTGAGTGTCTTCCAACCTGAAGGGCTCATTTTCTGAAACTATATCTAACAATATTCTGGAGCTCTTCATCATCTTTCAATATTCAATATTCTGGTGCTATCTGACAGTGTTCCACTGCTATTCATAAGTTTTTCAGTAAATATTTCAGTAAATGTAGCCTGTCTCTCCCTCTTCTTACCCTGTCTTCATCAGGAAGCTCAGCTGAAACCTGTCCACCATAGGTGATCCTGCTGGTATTTAAAATACCAGTGGCATCGCTTCCAGAATCATTGCAGCACGCAAGCCACCACAGTACAGCAAACAGACAAGTGGTGGTATTGGAGAGACGCAAATCAAAACAACAACGATATATCATCTCGCCCCAGTATTACTAGCCAGTTCAAAAAAACAGAAAGCAATAAATGCTGGTGAAGGTGTGGAGAGACTGGGAGCCTCTTGCATTGCTGGTGGAGCTGTAAAATGGTGCAACCACAGTTGAAAATGGTATGGTACTTCCTCAAAAAGTTGGAAATAGAAATACCACATGACACAGCTGGGTTTGGTGACTCAGGACCATAGTCTCAGTGGACACCATGGTCAATTAGCATAACATAGTCCCCAAAGACAATATTCTCCATTTTTTCTGGAGCTCTTCAGAGCTTAGCCTACTTTCTATCTACTCTCACTTCTTCATGATTTTATCCTGCCCCATAACTTTAAATCATATAGTGCTGATGGTTCTCAAATGTGTATATCCAACCAAAACCTCTTCTAGATCTCCAGAGACATGTTTTAACTACTTTGATATTTAGTAGATAGCTCAAGTTTATCATATCCAAGGTCAAATTCCTAAATAGATCCCCCAAATCCTACTTTATTACCCTCACCTTCCTGTCTCAGTGGATTAACTCCATCCTTCACTCTACTTGGCTCAACAATCTTACAGTCATCTGTGACTCTTCTCTTAGTCTTGTATTCCACATTCAAGTGACCTACAAATTTTGTTGGTCATCCTATATTTTGAAATATCCTCAGTATCTGACCCCTTCTTACCACCTCCACCCCAATCTAAGTCACCATCAGCTCTTGCCTGCCTTGTTGCAACAGCCTTATCTTCTCTATTTGCTCTTGCAAGGTCTATTCTCAATCATACCATTGGGATGATTGTTTCCTAAACTAATATTATGTCTTTCCTCTATGCAAAATCCTACAAGGTTTCCCAGAATCCTCAGTATGGCCTGCAATGCCCTTATGATCTATCTCGTATTATGACTTTCATATTATTTCTTTCTGTTCCCACTACCTTAAATACTCTTTCTTTGGAAATACACTTTAGGAATTCCCTCACCTTCTTTAGGTCTTTTTCAAAGTTCAACTTCTCAATAAAGAACACCCTACTCAATGCATTTTTCCAAACTCTCTTAAGCTTCCTAGCTAGGACATATTTGTTCTTTTCTTCACAGCAGTTCTCTCTAACATGTTATTATTGTTAAGTGTCATCAAGTCAGTTCTGACACATAGCCACTCTGCTCAGGGTTTACAAGGAGCACCTAATGGGTTTGAACCACTAAGTTTGTACTTATCAGTCCAGTGCTTATCCTACAGTGCCACACCAGGACTCCCTAAGATGTTGTAGAATTTATTTATTTAACATATCTATTATTTATTATCTGTCCTTCACTGCTAGAATATATGTCTGTTTTATTCGCACAAGTACCTAGTTTGGGTGCTCAATATATATTTGTTGAATGAATGTGAATATTCAAAATGTGTGCAACATCTTGAACATGTACAAGTTCATTCTTTGGCTCTTAGGCTTTGATTTCTAACTAAAATCCAGGTGATTTTGTCATTTGTTGATAACTGAGAAGTTAGCCACAATTACCTGCATCTGCTTGAGTGTACCTTTCCTCCATGCCCCTGATAGAAATCTGAGTTTTCAGAAGGTTTATGATTGTTAGCTGCTCTTGGATCAGCTCTGACTCGTGAGGACCCCGTGTACAACATAACAAATGCTGCCTGTTCCCATGCCACCCTCTTGATCACTTGTATTCCTAAGCCTGTTATTGTATTCCAACCTAAGGAGCTCCTCTTCCAGCATTCTATCAGACAAGATTCTATTATGAGCCATCCGGGTCTTCACTGGTTAACTTTCGGACATGGCTCACCAGGCATTTCTTCCTAGTCTGTCTTAGTCTGGAAGCTCTGCTAGAACCTGTTGACCATAGTGACCTTGGTGGTATTTAAAATCCTAATGGCATAGCTTCCAGCATTATAGCAACCACAGTATGACAAACAGATACATGGGTGGTAGTTCATCAGGCTTACAGAGCAAGTTATAGGAATTGCTATGGCTGCGTGTCAGTTAAGTGTTCCTCTATGTGAGCATTTGTTCTAAGCTTTCATTGTAGTATATCCCATGTGGTGCAAGAAGCATATGGTCACCACAACTTTTTATCAGGAGTCCTGGTGTGGCGCTGGGGGTTAATGTGCTGGACTACAAAGTCAGTTTGAATTACAAGGTCAGCGGTTCAAACTCACCAGTCACTCTTCAGAAGCTATATACTGGCTCACTATGGGTCAGAACCAACTAAATGGCACTCAGCAACAACAACTTGTCACAATTGGAGGCTACCACTGTCTGTCAAAGGAATGACAGTTATGAATAACTAAGTTGAATTAGGTCCGTTCACTGGTAGTGAGGAAGTAGATATATTAAAAAAGGTACCCACCTCTCTTTGTGTATGTCCTGGTATGTTTCAAGCATACATTGAACAGAACTATGCATTCACAGTTTTTCATCTGATATGCTGTTTACATTGTCCTAACAACCTGAACATTAAACAAAATAAAAAGCAATTCTGCTTCTAGTCCTCATTTCACAATCCATGGGAACATTTTTATGACACAAGGGAAAACATGCACTGACAGGAAACATGCTGTGAGGTTGGCCTCTAGAGGGTGTTGACTTGATTATTAAAAAAGAGAGTACAAGAATTAAAACACCTGCTACTCCAACCACTCTTTATCCACTATTTAGTGTAATTTTGAGACAATATGAGAATGTTATTGTTTACACAAATTTTAAAAATCTTTCTCCAAATTATTTCAGAGGTATAAAATTAAATGTTGATCTCTTGGGTCCAAAAGTAAGAAAGTTACAAAGGGGCTCCTTCGTGGCTCTTTTGTCACCAAATATCCACCCTTTCTGAAAATTAGAGGTCACTAGGCCTATATTCGAGTGAGATCTTGGAGTGGCAGCGAGATCTTGGAGCAGCAAGATTCAGAGTCCTGGTGTGGTGCTGTGGGTTAATGTGCCAGACTCCAAGGCTATTTTAACTGCAAGGAGCAGAAAGCCTCATCTCTCTCACATGGAGGGCCTGGTGGATTCTAGCTGCTGACTGCAGGTTTTGCAGACAGATTCTTAACCACTACACTACCAGGTCTTGCTCCTTCAAGATGGCGGATTGGGTAGACGTGTAGTGAGGAGCTCCGACAACAACAACATGGAATACCAAGCCAAGAGGGTTCACGAGATGGTGTTGGAACTCTGAAAAAACTATAAAGGTATGTTTGGAGGATCAGAGGGTTTACTGCTGGGGAATTTGCAGAAGAATCCAGAAATCCATTGTTTTATGGATCAAGCACTCAGCTGTTCCCGAAGCCGCCATATTGGGAGAGAACATCTTAATTTTATCAGAATTGATAGTATCAGGAGAGAACATCTTGATTGTATCTTGATTATATAAGGATTGTATCAAGATTAACATTGAAATTTAAAGTGACAGTATCGACATAAAACCAAATGGCCACCACTCATCTGTCTGTCGTGCTGTGGTGGATTGAGTTGCTGTGATCCTGAGGGCTCGGCCACCAGTATTTTAAATAACTAGCAGGGTCACCCATGGTGGACAGGTTTCAGATGAGCTTCCAGACAAAGACAGACTGTAAGGACACAACTGATTATGCCTAACTAGAGATCACTTGACCAAACTTTAGTCAGGCTTCAGAAAACATTTCGGATAGACAAGGCCTCAGTTTTTAGTTCCCTCCAGAAACAAGGTCAATTGGCCAGCCCTCAAAACCTCAATGTCAAAATAATCCTTGAGAAACTCATAACAGTCAGGCTGACCCAGACAGATGGGAATATTCCAACCACACACTTGCAATTAACTGTTTTATCCCTTGCCAAAACCAATCAGCTTATAGGTCAAAAAGCTTGCCTCAGGCCAAGACCAATAAAGGTATAGAGCAAGACTATCTAACCAATCAGAAACTGTATCTATAGTACTGTGCAATTATGCCCCCTAAAAACCTTATAAAAACTGGTATGTGAAACAATGCAAGGTCGCCTTCAGCTCCTGGTTTTAGGAATCTATGTGAGGGTGGACCCCAGCGCATTGGCAAATGTCGCCTTCAGCTCCTGATTTTAGGAGTCTATGTGAGGGTGGACCCCAGTGCACTGGCAAATAAACAATAAACCTCTTGCTGTTGCATCGAACTCGAGTCCTGAAAATCTTTTTGGGGTCTCCTAATTGAAAAGGCCACAGACAGGGCCTAACAAGATTAGGAAGAAAGAGTGACAAACTACTTCCAAATCGCTAGTCACTGAAAACTCTATGAATAGTAGAGAAACACTGTCAGATACAGTATCGGAAGGTGGGAAGGCACTCAGAATGCGACTGTGGAAAAAAAAATGCTGCCTCAAAGTAGAGTTGACCATGATGATGTGAATAGAGTTAAGCTTGGGGAAGAAAAGCACACAGAACCTTCATTTGCTGATGAGCCACAATTTAAAATGAAGAGAAACAGCTGTAAACATCCATTGAAAATTGGAACATGGAATGTACGAAGTATGAATCTGGGAAAATTAGAAATTATCAGAAATGAAATAGAACACATCAACATTGATATCTTAGGCATTAGTGAGCTGAAATGGACTGGTATTGGCCATTTTGACTCTGACAACCACATGGTTTACTATGCAGGGAATGACAAATTGAAGAGGAATGATGTTGCATTCATCGTCAAAAAGAACATATCCAGATCAGT
>NW_006408678.1:2454795-2480245 GCF_000296735.1 Chrysochloris asiatica | reverse complement strand
AAAAAAAAAAAAAAAAAATTTAACATTTTACGCATTACCAGAATTTGATTTCTCAGATATCAAAATAAGAATCCACTAGAATAAGATGTGAAAAACCCACCAGGAAGAAAGGAGGTTTTATAAATGATGCATTTGGAGTAAGGTTTGTGGCAGAGCTGAGTGAATTTAAAATCAGAAAGAACTAAATTTGTAAGTGGCTCAAGAAGTTGAAAGAAAAAAAAAAAAGTATGGCCTTTTTGTATGTACACTATCTAGTCTGCTTGTGAGTGAGGTGACTCCATATGATAAACACTGGACTGCAAACCACAAGTTCTGCAGTTCCAGTCACTCTGAAGAAGAAAGATGAGGTTTTCTGCTCCCTCAAGGACTTAAAGCCTCGGAAACCCTATACAGGGTTGCTATGAGTGGGAACTTACTCAACAGCATTTAACCACAGCAATATCTATTCTGCTTATCTGCAGAGTTGGTCATTTTTCACTTCAGTGTGTTATTTTTTCCATGACGTATATGGAGTTCTTGCTATATACAGGTCTTTGGGGTGTATCAGTTCACTAAACAGGAAAAATATCACTCCCTCATGGAGCATGTGGACTCCTGGTGTGACACTGTGAATTAATGCGATGAACTGCAAGGTGGGCCTCAGGAACCCTATATGGTGTCGCTATGAGTTGGAACCTACTCGACAGCACTTAATAACAGCAATGACCACATGGAACGTATATTCTAATCTGGGAAACAGACAATGAGCAATAAACACCATACATATGTTACAATAATTTAGACAGTGATACATGACAATGAAGAAAATAAAAAGATTGGAATAAAGGAAATCATAGGTACCGGGCTCAGAAGGGTGTGTGCTGTGATTTTATATATAGTAACCCGGGCAGGTATTATTGACAAGGTGGACTTGAAGGAGAGAGAGATAGGCAAGCATAGGTATGTCTCTAGGGTAGAGGTGTGTGGGTCACCATCTGTTCTGTAGAGCTGGTGGTGTACCCGTACCTAGAGCATGGCTCTCACATGGAATGGAAAACCACAGTTGAACCTGTTACCCATGTGCTGCCATGCTAGGGACCACAAAACCAATAGAATCTGGGATCCAACCTAGTCCAAGTATGCCTGTGAGTCCCAATCATATTCTTCAGATTCACTTCTCAGGAATTCATTAATCATGGCTGTGTCTCAGTGCAACTGTAAGTAGACTCCAATTCAGTTCAGTTTTTTAATGGTTGAGTTAGATGAACTCACAGATCATCCATTCATTAACTTTGGCATCAAATCTCAAAATGGTAGTCTACCATAACAGGAAGAGCATATGATCAGAGTAAAATAATCTGGAATCTATCACTAGCTTAGGAGTCCTGGCATGGCACTGTCAGGTAAGCACTGTACTACTAACTGCAAGGTGGGAAGTTCAAACCTACCAGCTGTTCCTCAAAAACTATACAGGGTCACAATGAGTCAGAATCAACTCAATGACACTTTAAAATTAAATAAATTATTCAGTTCCCCTATGCCTCAATTTTTGTATCTACTAAATCAAGGTAATATGCCCTGCCCAGTCTATTTCACAAAACAGCAATGACTGTAAGTGAGGAAATGTATAAAAGTATGCTGAAACTGTCGCATACAACACAATGTAGCTTATCTACCACTATGTCATATGTCTCTTACCGAAAGTACTCAGGGACTTGTTATGGTTTTCCTCTTATCTAAACTTACTGCTGCCCAAAACACCAGTTTTATTTGGAAAAATTGTAGGAAGTTAGTGGGGTCTGTTGAAACCAAGTAAAACAACGGTTTCAGTTCTCTCAGCAGGTGTCCAAAATTGACCAACACCTAGCTTGCTGCTCTGAGATCTGTACATTTTAGTCTGGCAAAAACTGCTAAGAGAAAGAAAAAAAATTGTTATCAGAAAGTTAACCTTAGGTCTCAATCTCTGCCCCCTGCAAAATACAAGATACCATTTTTTCCTGCAAAATACAAAATACCATTGATCTTCATGTGGACAGTTAGGTTTATTGTAGTTCAAAAACATAGACTCTGATCCTGTCGGCCATCTCCAAAAGTCCAGGAAGAGCACGTTCAAGTTTCAAGGAGGAAGAAACAGGTCATATGGATGCCCCAGCATAAACCTCTGGATCTAGACTGCCTGAGTTCAAATATCTGCTCCAACACTTATTAACTGTGACCTTGGACAACTTATTCAACAGCTCTCTGCCTTGTCTGTTCATCTGTAACATGGGATAATAATACCTACATCCAAAGTTTGTGGTACAGTCCAGGAACAGAGGGCCCTAGGACCATCAAGTGAGAAGAGCATGAGCTGAATGTGGAACCCTCTCCAGAGAAGTAGCAACACTAGAGTTGGAGGCAGAGATGAGGACATGGAGAGAGAGAGAGCACCTGAGGACTCTAGACTCATGGAAAGAGAAAGGCTGTGTGCTGGCAGCCAGGAGGCAGGCTTGCAGAATGTGTCCTTGGGTTGTTTAAATGATTATATATTACTGAGGGTTTTTGTGTGCATCCCCCCCACACAAAAAAATACAGAGGGAATACAAGCAAATACTATTGAATGCTAATGCATGGAGGAGATTGTAATCATTGCAATGAAATGATGAGTGTCAAACCGATAATCTCCCATGTAAACTATCACTCAATTCACAATAAAAACTTTAAAAAAAAAACAACAAAAAGATTGAGATAAAGATTAAATAAGTTATTATTATTATTTTTTTTAATAGAAGAGTATTTGTTGTTAGGTGCTGTTGCTGTCAGTTCCGACTCATAGTAACCCTACGCACAATAGAACGAAACACTGTCTGGCCTGCTCCAGCCTCACAATTCTTATTATGCTTGAGCCCACTGCTGCTGCCACTGTGCCAATCATCTCATTGTGAGTCTTCATCTTTTTCATTGGCCCTCCACTTTACCAGTATGATGTCCTTCTCCAGGGACTGGTCTCTCCTGATATCATGTCCAAAATATGGGAGATGAATTCATCCTTATTTCTAGCGAGCATTCTGGCTTTACTACTTCCAAAACAGGTTTGTTCATAGTATATCAAATATTCTTCACCAACACCATAATTCAAATGCATCAGTTCTTACCAGTCCTCCTTATCCATTCCGCTTTCACATGCATATGAAGTCACATGAGGTATGGAGACTAAATTCTCAGAAACTGCATGATGCAAGGAAAAAAGTAACTCAGCAGCCCAAAACTCCTATAGAGGAGGTGCTCAGCAATGTGACCCAAGAAATGTCCTGGTTATCCTTTTAAGGGAAAAGTTATTCCAATAAGGGAAAAGTCTTTTCAGATTCTAGGAAATGACTCCTCTCTCCTGAGAGACTAGAGTATCTGTCATTGCAACCACTAGGGGGCACAACATGCAGATCAAAGAAAATGTCTAGAGGAACCAGTGAGAGACCAGCACAGGGCAGAAGACAGCCATCCATTTTTTGAATCAAACAAGAGACTACTCTCTAAAATGTAGAGAAAACTACAACACTGCTACAAAAAAAAAAAAAAAGATAACTCAATTAAAAATGGGCACAAGACATGAACAGACACTTCACCAAGGAAGACATTCAGGCAGTCAAAAAATATATGAAGAAATGTTTATGATCATTAGCCATTGTTGTTGTTGTTAGGTGCCATCGAATCAGCACTAACTCACAGCGACCCTATGCACAGCAGACCAAAACTCTGTCAAAACAATGAGATACCATCTCACAGCAGCATTAACAGCAAAGTTCAAAAGAAAAAAACAGAAAACAACAAATGCTAGTGATGATCAGCATTGACTTCCAACCAGAAGGTCAGCAATTCAAACCCACCAGCCACTCCTCAGAAACTATGTTGTTGTTGTTAAATGCCATAGAGCCAGGTATGACCCATAGCACTCCTGTATAGGGTTCTTGAGGAGCATCTGGTGAGTTTGAACCACAGACCTTGCAGTTCAAACAGCTTTTCAGTCTGGTGCATTAACGCACAGCACCACAGGGTCGCTGAGTTGGAACTGACTCAACAACGCTTAAAAATAACAAGATTAACTGTGTACTCACTGTGTGTTAGGCACCATTCTCAGCACTTTATTTATCTACTGCAGGCTCTTCAATGAATTTCTGTTCAGAGTAATCAAATTAATTCAAGAGGAACAAAAAGAACCTACAATTTCTAAACATTGCTAAGAAAATTATAATTTTCAATTGTGAGAAACATTGTCGATACTGACAAACACTCAAGCAATCCAATCTGTAATCATTTTAGAGAGAGTGAGGTTTTCTTTATTACATTTTGCAAAATCGTGTATCCAACCAATATGGGCAGATGCACCGCAATGCCAGCCCACAAACAGTTTTATTCCCCTGTCTTGAAAAGACCCTCCTCCCGTTCCAGTTCCCCATTTATAGTTCCAACCCAAGCATCCAATTCTTCCTACCCCCAGAGTAGCCCAAATGGTGCCCATGGTCTTCATGACTGTATTCTGGTTTAAATTTCCTGGTCCTAGAATAGATTTCTTTCCTCCCTTCCCCAATTTGTGCTGCTTACATATCCCTGGGTATGAATTAATAACCTATGTCTGGCCCTTTATTACTAAAGATGGACCTTGAGAATTTCTCACATCAATGCAATCGATTGATAAAGTCAATGGACAGGTCTTAAAAGGCATTAGTGATCCCGTGGCAGAACTCTTGAGAACCTTGCAGATAAGATCCCTGGTTCTAATACTCAGTCAACGTACCTCATCTCAGTCATCACCTGTCTGGCACTGGAGACTTACTGTGCTATGATGCCAAACAGATTTCAGCAGGATTTCCAGAGGGACTAGAAAGATAGGCCTAGAGATATACTTCTGAAAATCAGCCAATGAAACTCCTAACAATGGTCGGATCTGTAACTGATCATGGCACAGGAATGGACAGTTTTTCGTTCCAGTGGGCAGTGGTCTCCATGCATGGGTCAACTCAATATCAACTAGCAATAGCATGCAAAGTTCCCAGACCATAGAGTCACCACGGTTACTAGCAGCACAGGGTCACTATGAGTCAGAACCCACTCAAAAGCACTTTATAACAACAATGTATATTGGCAAAAGGATACAAATTTCTTAGTGAAAAAAGTCTGGGAAACATTGCCTTAAGTAAAGTTGAACTCTTCTGTTCCACTGCAGGACTTTGCAATACACTCAAAGGGATTGTGAGTATAGTCAACTCATATAAAAGAAACAATGAAGGCAGGATTTCCCAGATTCTTTGATGAGGCATTATTCTCCAGCATTTCCCAAAATTAGTATTTCACAAAACACTCTTTAGGAAAGTGTAGTATAGTAACTCTGGTAGCGTAGTGGTTATGAATCGGGCTGCGAACCTCAAGGTCAGCAGTTCAAAACTACCAGCTGCTCTGTGGGAGAAAGATGAGGCTTTCTGCTCCCATAAAGATTTACAGCCCCAGAAACCCTGTTCAGGGTCACCATGGGTCGGAACCGACTCGACGGCACTTAACAACAACAACAACCCATACTCCCATACTTAGTTATCTCACCTGGAACCTAGACCATCCAAACTGCAGATATTTTGCCACATCCTTCAGAGGAAAAAGAATCAGAAATAAATTTGGAATTTATTTAACATCATAATAAATGGAGACAAAATTAAAGTTGGAAAAGTTGTCCATTTTCCTTGGATCCACCATCAATACTCATAGAAGCAGCAGCCAGTCAAGGGATGTATTTGCTTTAGGCAAATCTGTTGCACATAACCTCTTTAAAGTGTTCAAGGGCAAGGATGTCAGTTTGAGAACTAAGGTATGCCTTACCCAAGTCATGGTATTTTCAATTGCTTCATATGCATGTGAAAGTTGGATAATAAATAAGGAAGACCATAGAAGAATTGAAGCATTTGAGTTATGGTGTTAGTAAAGAATATTAAAAGTATCATGGACTTCCAGAAGAACAAACAAATCTGTGTTGGAAGAAGTACAACCAGAATGCTCCTTAAGACCAAGATGGCCAGACTTTGTCCTCATACTTCAGACATGTTATCAGGTGGAACCAGTCCCTAGAGAAGGACATCATGTTTGGTTAAGTGGAGGGTCAGAGAAAAAGAGGGAGATCACCAATGAGATGGATTGGCACAATGGCAGGAGTGATGGGCTCAAGCGTAACAATGATTGTGAGGTTGGCATGGGACCAAGTAGTGTTTCATTGTGCTGTGTAAGAGGTCACTATGAGTCAGAATCAACCCAATGGCACCTAACAACAACAACAACAAATTAATAAATGTAACACAGCTGTTGTAACAGGTAAACTCAAAACCTCAGTAACTTCACAGAATAATGAGTAATTTCTGCCAAACAATAGTTCAATGCAGGTGGAATCACCCAGGAAGCTTCAAAAATACCTTGCCTGCCCCTACCCAGAAATTATCATTGTTCTGAGGCTGGATTGGGCATTGGGATTTTTAAGCTCCTCCAGTACTCTAAAGTGCAGCCAGGGTTGAGAGACACTAAATGAAGGAGTTTTGAAGATTTCTTCATCTAACTTTTCCCCATTCAGACCTCTGAGAAGTCTTTTGAGGGTCTGTCAGTTTTAGAAAACTTTCTTAGATTACTGACCAATACGATATCATACTGTTTCCAAAGAGGAGAGAGAGAGAGAGATGCTGCGGGGGGGAAGGAGGGGAGAATGAGAGGGATTAATTATTTCACTAAATTTATTAGGTGCTGTCCACTTGGTTCTGACTCATAGGGACTCTCTGTACAACAGAACCAAACGCCACCCAGCCCTGCTTCAGCTTCACAACCATTGCCATGTTTGAGGTCATTATTACAACCATTGTGTCAATCCCTCTTCTTGCGGGTCTTCCTCTTTTTCACTGATCCTCTGTTTTACCAAGCATGATGTCCTTTTCCAGAGACTGGTCCTTCTTGACAACATGTCCAAAGTACATGAAATGAAGTCATACTCATTTCTAGGGAGAATTCTGGCTATAATTCTTCCAAGACAGGTTTGTTTGTTCTTCTGGAAGTCCATGAAACAATTCAATATTCTTAGCCAACACCGTAATTCAAAGATATCAACTCTCCTTTGGTCTTCCTTATCCATTGTCCAGCTTTCACATGAATATGAGACGATTGAAAATGTCATGGTTTGAGTCAGGTGCACCTTAAACCTCAAAAGAACATCTTTGCTTTAAAAAAAAAAAAAAAAAAAAAAAACTTTTTCTTAAAAAATGAGTTAAGGTTTACAGAGTAGGTTATTAGTTTTACATACAGAAATTCATAAACATTTTGTTTCATCTCATAGACAACAATCCTTTCAATGTAACATCATTCATCCCATATCATACCTGTGGGTCCATTCCTCCTCCCTTCCAAACCCTTTTGAACTTTGTCCTTGGGTAAACGCTGCCCTTTTGACTTGAGTGGCTGACTATTCTAAGTTGTGCGTACCTCATTAGTATTATTGTTTACCTTATAGACCTGTCTATTGTTTAGTTGAAAATTGACTGAATATTGAAGGTGAGTTCAGTTCCAGACCTGAAGAGTGACATAAGTTTCCACTGTTTCTGTCTGACCAGTAAGCCTGGTCTCTTTTATGATTTAACTTTTATTCCACATTCTTCTCCCAGTCTATCCAGAATCTTCTAATGGATCACCCTCAGGGCAGTTGGTAGAGGTTGTCAGGTATCATCTAGTTCTTCTTGTCTCAGAGTCATGGTCCATTAAGCCATTGGACTAGTTGTTTCCAGGTATCTTCAATTTTCATCACTCTTCTTTCTTCCAGACAGGCAGAGACCAACAGTTGCACCTTAGCTGACTGCTCATGACTTTTTAAGACCTCAACTGCTACTCATAAAAGTAGGGTTATGTTGTCTCAGGGGACACCAACTGACCATGGTGTTCCCTGAGACTAGGGTCTTGAACCTCCAGGCCCAGTGACTCATTCCCTCAAGGTGTTTGGTTATGTCTAAGAAGTTTTCTTATCTTTGCCACCTGCATACTCCACCACATTCATGAATATATTTGAAGCAAAGGTAAATTTTTGTTCTTATTTTTGTGGCTGTTGTGCCATTGAGTCAGTTCTGACCCATAGCGGCACTGTACAAGGTTTCCAAGGCATGGCTGGTGAGCTTGAACCTTGCGGTTCAAACTAACCTTGCAGTCCAGCGCATTAACCCACAGTGCCACACCAGGACTCCCCACAAATATCCATATACAAATACATGTATCTGTTAAGCCTGTATATAGTTATGATTAGACTACCATTCTCTCTCCCCCATCCAATCAATCTACATGTCTGTCCATGCATCTACTCATTCACCACCAGTATTGCAAGACTTTGTTCATAACAGAATTGACCTCTGTTGCCTTTAACTCTTGCATTCCTCCCTGTGTCTTCCCCTGACTCCATCATTTTTTGCCAACATCTCTCTTCTTGTATATTGCCTTCTCCTTTACCCAAGTTAGCATGTGTCTCTGCAGGATAGGCGTCAAACCACAAGGTTGGTTTGAACCACAAGACCAGAGGTTCAAACTCACCAGCCATTCCTCAGAAACCCTACACAGGGTTACTGAGTCTGAACCAACTCGATGGCACTCAACAACTTAACAGCAACAAAATCCTCTAGCCAGTGAATTAGCTCCCTACCCCCAATTGAAGAACTAATCACAATGGCAAAAAAATGGAAACAACCTAAATGCCCAAGAGTGGAAGAGTGAATAAACACACTTTGGTACACACACATAATGGAATACTAAACAGCTTTATAGAATAACAATGAATCTGTGAAACATACAACATGGATGAACCTGGAGGACATTGTGCACCATGAAAACAGTCTCTCACAAAAGGACAAAATATTGTATGAGACCGCTATTGTAAACAGTCAAGTAAAGGTTCTCATGCTAAAAGAAACACATTGCTTTTTATCCAAAAAGAGTCCTGGTGTGGTGCTACAGGATAAGCACTGGAATGCTAACCACAAGGTCAACTGTTCAACCCCACCAGCCACTCCTCAGAAACCTTATACAGGGTTGGTATGAGTCAGAATAGACTAGACAACTCTTAAAAACAAGTTTCTGTAATTGCATGAGTCTTCTACTATATGCCATTAGATCCACCCATTTATGATTGTCTTGTCCATTGCCCAGACCCTATCCTTGCTAGTACTGAGCCTGACACCATCCCATTGGGTCAATAGGTAGAGAACACCAGCTGTTATATATTTTATTCCTTAAACATTGTTTTAGGCAGTAGAGAACAGCAGTTAAAATTGTTAACTCTGGAGTCCTATAATCTAAATAAATAGGTGATGACCTTTCTGCTGTGTGACTTTGGATAAATGACTTAATCTCTTTGTCTCACTTTCCTCAACTATAAAATCACAGTAAATAATCATAGCTATTCCACTAGTTGGCAAATAGAATATTTTCAGAATATGTTGGTTATCACCACTCATTGTTTGTATTATTTTCTCAAGTGTTAGAGGCTTTGGTGGTTCGCTAGAAACATTCTCAACTTCTATGAGGGAGATGGAACTGACTTGATGGCAGAACCAACCTGATGGCACTCAACAACAACAACATGAGGGAGAGCAGAGTTTGATTCCCAAACAATACATCTCTTGCATAACCAACACCCATGTGTCAATTGAGGCTTGAGTGTTGCTATGTTGATTAACAAGTTTATGCAGAACTTCCAGACTAAAACAGACTAGGAAGAGAGGCCTGGTGATCTGCTTCTGAATATTAGTCAGTATAAACCCTATGGATCACAATAGTCCAATCCACAACTGAACATGGGGAAGACATTTTGTTTTCTTCTGTTGTGCGTTGAGACACCATGAGTTGGGGCAACCAGTGGCAGTGAACCAGAGAAACAGCCTCTGGCCTGTGCTGTACAAAGAAGAGGAAGGCTATGTCCTTGTCCTGGGAGAATTCACACTTTAGCATGGGAGACCCACAGAGACAAGATGGACTATGACAGATGTGGCAGGCACAGTGTACAAACACAGGGAGTGTCCCCATGATGGCAGGGAGGCATCGGCAGAGGAAGACTTCTCTGAAAAGGTGATTTCATACCCTGGGCCTTGGAGGATAAGACCACACTGACAGGCTCAGACACTTGCTACTGAAATGTCATGGAAAAGAGAAAGAATGAATCTACAACTCAACCACAGGCATCTGCAAAGAGGTATTTCTTTGCGATAGAGGGCTGTCAACTGTCCTGGGTGAACCTCACCCCCGAGTCAGGGACTCAGGCTTTCTCTCGGAGCCTAGACTTGTGCCTGATGACAGAAGCTCCCCCAATCACTGACTGCCAGCATGTGTGGCCTTCTGCATTTAGGCAGAACAGCCAGGACATTGTCTACAGCCTGGTGGTGTCAAAGTTAACCAAGCTGCTGGTCCAGGAGCAGGCAGGACTAGAGGGGATGGGCAGAGCTGCCGGGAAGCAGGGTCTGTTATAGGAACTCCACAGAGCACCAGTCGTAGGTCGTGGTTCTGTCCCAACCCCTTCAGGATATCCTGTCATTCGCAGGATGCCTAGATACACTGTGCAGTAACCCGTTTCACCAAGACCCCTGGATTTGGCCGTTTTTCCTATCTACAGGCAGGTCTCACATATCTGCTGGCTCAAGACAGAAAAAGGAGGGAAAGGATTTAAATGCAAACATTGCAATGAGAAAGAATTTACTGGGAGTTCACGAAACTACTTTAAAATAGTTCTGACAGGTACCTGGCTCAGTGAAGGAGTAAATAGTTTTACACCATGTTCCAGCACTTAATGATTGTGTCTGTTGGGTTCATAATACAAAATCTCTGCTTCCTGACTGAAACTACAGGACAGGTAAGATAACACTTTTTTATAAATATATGTATATAAATACATACATATTTTTTAATTTGTAAATGTTTATAATGTTTGAAAGCTTTTGTTTGCTTGTGTGGTCACGGGCACTATCTGGACTTCATAAGATAGAACAAAGGGTAATGCACCATTTTTCTGAAGGTGTGCTGATCCAGTTAGTTCTATACTTGTGCTGTGGTTGTTTCATGTCATTGAGTCGGTTCCGACTCATACTGACCCTGTATAGGGTTTCCAAGGAGCAGCTGGTGAGCTTGAACCACCAACATTGCGGTTCAAACCAACCTTGCAGTCCAGCACCACACCAGGATTCTTCTGCTAGAACAGCCTTATCAGGATTTCTAAATTTAATGAAACATCCCTCTTTCCAGAGTAGATTTTGGTATCCTGGGTTTTGTTTGTTTTAATAGCCTTATCACTGTGAATACCTCCCATTCTATATGCCTAACATAGAAAATGACTATGGTTATAAAGTGGTACCCCTGCATGGTGCAAGCAGTTTGCACTCTGCTTTTAACCAGAGTACAGTTATCAGAAAGGACCAGTCCCTGGAGAAGGACATCATGCTAGGTAAAATGGAAGACCAGTGAAAAAGAGGAAGACTCCCCAACAAGATGAATTGGCACAGTGGCAGCAGTAATGCACTCAAGTTTGATAAGGATTTTTACGGCTGGTGCAGGACCGGACACTGTTGTGTTCTGTTGTGCATCAGGTTGCTATGAGTCGGAACCAACTCAACAGCACACCTAACAACAATTAACCTAAGGGTTGTAGGTTTGAACCCACCCAGTGGCACCAATGAAGAAAGCCTGGTGACATGCTTCTGTACGGGGTAGTCTTTACACACAGGGTGGTCGTAACTCAATGGCAATGGATTTGGTTTGGTTTTGTTCTTTTGAGAAAGATGTTCAGGAAGAATTCCAGGGTGGGTGATATCTAGCTTAGGAACATGAGTATCCGAGATATTTATAAAATGCTATTGTTGTTGTTAAGTACCGTGGAGTCGGTTCCCAACTCATAGTGACCCTGTACAGTGTTTCCAAGGCTGTAAATCTTTATGGGAGCAGAACACCTCATCTTTCTCCCGCAGAACCGCTGGTAGTTTTGAACTGCCGACCTTCAGGTTAGCAGCCTGATTCGTAACCACTACGCTACCAGAGCTCCTTTATAAAATGTACTGGGCGTTTATCCCTTCTACCTTCCACCAGTTGACTTAGTAGAACTCACAGGCTGTCTTATCAGGACTCGCAGGCAGGCTCCCACGAAATGTCATCACAAAGCAGGACTGAGCAAGCCTCAGTTCTGTAGGGAGACCAACCTGAATGAGGGATGAGAGCTACTCCAGCGTGGTTTCTTTAAATGCATTCCCCAAGATAGGATTTCTGCTCTATTCATAATAGAACTTAAACTTGCTTCTGCAACTACACCATGCAGCAGTTTTTCAACACCACTTTCACTCCAGTTGGCTGTACTCCGATCAGACTTCGCACAAAAACATTGGAAGATGGCAGAACAGTTAAGCTGGGTTTCTGCAGTTAGACAGGAGTGAGTATGAATGGTGACTTTCATTTGGTCATTTAATAGTATTTTCTGAGGACCATCCCTAAGCTCCTTAATTTACTAGCTGTTCAGGCCTGAGCGAGCTGCTCAATCAATGTCTCTAAGCATCAGTGTCTCACATGATGTTGTTAGAGGACAGAGTGGAGCAGCCCCATTGGGTTTCTTAAGCTGTAATCTTTATGGGAGCAAATCACCAAGCCTTTTCTCCCACATGGCCCCTGTTGGGTTCATTCCCCTGTCCTCTCAGTTAGCAGCCAAACACTTAACCGGGGCTCCTTCCTCACCTGAGGATGCTCTGTGGGTGGTGGTGGTAGTTAAGTAAGTCAGTTCTGACTCATAGCAACTGGTGTAGTGTTTTGGAGACTGTAAATACGGGAGCAGAAAGTGTCATCTTTCTCCTGCAGAACAACTAGTAGATTCGAACAGCTGACCTTATGGTTAGCAGCCCAGCTCGTTATCCACTACGCTACCAGGGCTCCTGTTATGAGTGGTAGTCATCAGTACTATCCTCAGAGAGTCCTTGTTTTAATGTGGAAGACAGGCCATGACCATTGTTTAAAACTGAGGTTCCTTTCCAGAGGGAATAAACTTGTAAGTACTGTAGGTGAGGCAGAATGAGTCATTTCATATGAAAATAAACAATTTGAAGGTCAAGGGATTTCTTAAAAGAGTATTAATCTGATCTACTAAGAAAAATAAGGCAGATATTGAACTTGAGTTGGAAGAGGCGAGTCAGTCTCAAAATGGAGGGTCAAGATCCTAAGAAACAAGAACAGCTGTGAAACTATTTATTGGTGGTCTGAGCTTTGAAACTACAGATGATAGTTTAAGAGAACATTTCGAAAAGTGAGGCATACTCACAGACTGTGTGGTGATTGGTGATGAGAGATCCCCAGACAAAATGTTCCAGGGGCTTTGGTTTTGTGATTTACTCTTGTGTCAAAGAGGTGTATGCAGCAATGTGTGCCTGACCACACAAGGTTGACGGGCATGTAGTGGAACCAAAGAGAGCAGTTTCTAGAAAGAATTCTGGAAAGCCTGGCGCCCACCTAACAATGAAGAAAAATTCTGTTGGTGCATTAAAGAAGACACAGAAGAATATAACTTGCGAGGCTATTTTGAAAAGTATGGCAAGACTGAAACCATAGAAGTCATTGGACACTGGCAGAGTGGAGAAAAAGAGGATTTGCTTTTGTAACTTTTGATGATCATGATGTGGTTGTTAAGTGCCGTAGATTTCTTTTAAGAAATCCCTTGACCTTCAAATTCTGACCTATAGCAACCCTGTATAGGGTTTCCAAGGAGCAGCTGGTGAGTTGAACCGCTGACTTTCCAATTCAAATGGCTTTGCAGTCTGACACATTAACCCAGATACAGTTGATAAAATTGTTGTTCAGCAATACTACACTACTGATGGGCACAATTGTGAAGTGAAAAAAGCCCCTTCTGCTCAAAAGATGCAGTCTGCTGGATCACAAAGCGGTCATGGAGGTGGATCTGGCAACTTCATGGGTCATGGAGGAAACTTTGGCCACGGTGGAAACTTTGGTGGAACAGGAGACTATGGTGGTGGAGGTGGTGGCAGCAGAGGTAGTTGCGGTGGAGATGATGGTACATAGAATGGATTTGGAGGTGATGGTGGCAACTATGGACATGGTCCTGGTTATAGTAGTAGAGGGGGCTATGGAGGTGGTGGACCAGGATATGGACACCAAAGTGGTGGAGGATATGACGGTTACAATAAAGGAGGAAATTTTGGTGGTGGTAACTATGGCGATCCCCCATAAAGATGGACTGGCAAAGTGGCAGCATCAATGGGCTCAAGTGTGGCATTGGTCCAGGACTGGGCAGTGTTTCATTCTGCTGTGCATAAGGTCGCTATGAGTTGGTACTGACTCGATGGCACCTAACAACAACAACAACTATGGTAGTGGTGGGACCTATAATGATTTGGAAATTATGATGGACAATAGCAATCAAATTATGGCCCCATGAAAGGGGGCAGTTTTGGTGGAAGAAACTCGGGCACTTCTTATGGTGGTGGTTATGGATCTGGTGATGGAAGTGCTGGCTATGGTAGCAGAAGGTTCTAAAAATTCAGGAGCACAGGAGAGTTGTCAGGAAAGTTGCAGGTTACTGCAGCATCATCCCAAATGCGTTGTTGTTGTTGTTGTTGTTGTTGTTGTTAAGGGCCGTTGAGTCGATTCCAACCCATAGTGACCCTGTATAGGGTTTCCAAGGAGCAGCTGGTGAGCTTGAACCACCGACCTTGCAGTTCAGACAACTTTGCAGTCTGACACATTATTAGCCCACAGCACCACATCAGGACTCCCTCAAATGCATTAGAGGAACTGTAAAATCTGCCACTGAAGGAACAATGATCCACAGCCAGAAAAGCTACTGCAGCTTCAACAGGATGCCCTTTGTGTTCAGGACTGTCAGAGCCACAGTTTGCAAAAAGTGTAGCTATTGATTAATACAATGTAGTGTCAATTCGGTATACATTCCTGAGGTCTTTTATCTCTTGTAGCTTTGTTGTTTTCTTTTTCTTTGCATTACATCAGATTTATTGCCCTGTAAACTCTGGTAGTGGTCCCAGGAATGAAAAATAAGAAATTTTTAACTTTAGAAAAAGAAAGATAAAGCACACTAATGTCACTGCATGTAAGAGGGGGCATCAAAAAGCCCCCTTACCTTTTAATTTCCAGTTTTCCATAAACTTTTTGAAGCCCCCTCATATTTATCTAGTGGAAACCTGCAATGTTAAGAAAAGTTGACTTTAAAAGAATGAATATGTTGTGGTGTCACCATGGAAGTTAAAAGGGGTTCATTCAAATTGCATTTGTGGTTGTTTTTAAGTGTCTTCAAGTTGGTTCCAATGCATAGTGACCCTGTAGATGGTTTCCAAGGAGAGATGGGTGGGCTTGAACTGCCAACTTTGTGGTTAGGAGTCCAGTGCTTATCCTACAGCACCACACAGACTCCAGGTTGTATTTAAGGGTGACTTTATTATTATTCCACGAAGAAAAATTATTATTAAATAATATTGTTATTCCATAAAGACCAGTGTTCATCATGATCATCTTGGCTTTGTTCACCATGGTTTTGCTTTTCTACAGGTTACTGTTGTGGAGTGACCCTGGTGTGATACTGTAAGATAAACACTGAACTGTTAACCACAAGGTTAGCAGTTCATATCCATCAGCTGCTTTTGGAAACCCTATACAGGGTCACTCTGAGTTGGAAGCAACTCAGTACACAACAACATAGGCTATTGGGATACATGGCAGAGAAAAGTGCTAATCAAGGAATAAGGAGAACATTAACTTAGAGTATGACCTTGGGCAAGTCACTGACTCCTCCTTGCCTCAATTTTCTTCCCCCTAAAATGAGGATAATGCTACCTGCCTTGCTTATCTTTAGAGTTGTTGTTAAGTGCCATTGAGTCAGTTCCAACTCATAGTGACCCTGTATAGGGTTTCCAAGGAGTGACTGTTGAGTTTAAACCACCAACCTTGTGATTCAAACCAACCCAAACACAGTGAGATTGAACCATTTTGATCCATAGGGTTTTCATTGGCTGATTTGGGGGAAGTAGATTTCCCGGTCTTTCTTCCTAGTCCTTCTTAGTCTAGAAGTTCTTCTGAAAACTGTTCAGTATCAACATACAAGTAATAACATACAAGCCTTCACTGACAGATGTGCACTGGCCAGAATCAAACTGGGGTCCTCCACATGGAAGATGAGATTCTACCACTGAACCACCACTGTCCCTAGAGTTGCCATGTTGTTGTTGTTGTTTTTAAGTGCTATTGAATCAGTTCCAACTCATAGTGACCCTGTATAGGGTTTCCGAGAAGTGACTGGTGAATTTGAACTACTGACCTTGTGATTCAAATGACCTTACGGTCCAGTACTTATCCTACAGCACCACACCAGGACTCCAGAGTTGTCATATGACCCAGCAATTCCACGCGTAGGTATATGCCCAACAGCAATGAAAATATATGAGGAGGCTTCAAAAAGTTTATTGAAAGATGGAATAAAAAATAGTGGAATTTTCCTACAAACTTTTGGAAGCTTCCTTGTATGTCTACACAAAAATTTGTACATAAATGTTCCTAGCAGTAGTATGAATAATAGAAAAATGTAAACAACGCAAATGCTCATGAACAGATGAATGGATCAACACAACATAGCATATCTGTACAGTAGAATATTATTTGGCAGTAGAAAGGAATAAAATACTGATGCATGCTACAACATGAATGAACATGAATGGCATCATGCTAAGTGAAAGAAAACAGTCATAAAAGGTCAGGCATTATATGATTCCATCTATATGAAATGCACATATGTGTAGTGACCATAAAGCGGAGAGGGAGACATAGGGAAGAACTGCTAGTGGGTACAGGGCTTCTCTTTATGGTGATAAAATATTCTGGAGTTAGATGGTGGTGATGGTTACATAGCTCTCTGACTATACTAAAAAATTTTGCACCTTAAAAGGATCCATTTCATGATCCACAAGTTATCACTCAGTAAAATTGTTCTTTTTAAGGGTAAAAAGAGGTTGTTTGTTGTTGTTGGTAAGTGTCATCAAGTCAATTCCGACCCATAGCGATCCTGTATAGGGTTTCCAAGGAGCAGCTGGTGAGCTTGAACTGCTGACTTTGCAGTTCAAACGGCTTTGCAGTCTGGCGCATTAACCCACAGTGCCACACAGTAATGCCTTTGAAATGTGCATAACCATAAATTGTTCTCTAAATGCAAAGTTATCTTCTCTGCAGAGCACATTACGTATTTCACTGAACTCAGAAGTAGTTATGATAGCCTGCATCACACCTGTGCCAGGCTGCGGGTGTAGGGTAAGCTGGGATACTTTAGAGTAACAATGAAATGTGAAATGCAGTTTTTAAATAGGAGAAAAGACTTTTAAAAAAAAAAAAAAAAGTGCTCCATTGCGCCAAACCTAAAAGCAGTAGAAATTGAGGAAAGGAAGAGACATGAGTGTGGTTTTGTGGAAGGGGTAAAGTTAAACAGGGTCTTAGACAACATGTGTCTGAGTAGTAAAGAGGAAGGAAGAGAACTTTTGTTTCAGGAGAGGCAACAAAAACCCACAAAGGTGGGGATGAAGCAGTCTTACAGGAGCTTGCATTTGTGACCTATGTATGATATTCCAGATGCTGTGCCAGGCAAAATGCATGTGTGACATCAGTTAAAGCCCTTAATAAACTTCAGGGGAAAGGAAAACTCCATTCCAACTCCTGGCAAACCGGTGTGTTACAGAGTAGAAGTGAGTCCCTACCATTTTCTAGGCTGCAAACTTTACGGAAAAAAGAACACCAGGGTTTGAACTGTCAACTTTTCAATTAGCTGACTAATACAAACCATTTGTGCTACCCAGGGACCTTTATGACCTGGAAGATACGTATTAATATTCCCCCATTATGGATGATGTCAAATGGAATCCATTCAAAATCATAAAGTAAGCAAGTTTGGAAACAGCAGGATGCAGAGCTTACTCGAAATTTACAAGTCTTTTGACCTCTAATTTCAGTCTCATTTCATCTCAATCTTGATGAAGAAAGGAAGAAAACTTGAGAAAGGGGAGGAAATCTATTTGGGGAAGTCAGTCCCAGGATCAGGAGCAAAGCCCCAAAAGCAAGGACTGAAACAGGAGCTGAGCCATTCGTTTTAGTCATTCTGCTGCCTTATGTTGCTAGTTAACTGTTTCTAGTGTTTCTAACTTAAAAAATAGGAAACCAAACCCATTGCCACTGAGTCGATTGTGACTCAGAACAATGCTATAGGACAGAGTCCAACTGCCCCCCACAGGGTTTCCAAGGTATTCATTCTTTACAGAAGCTGACGGCCACTTTCTCCAGAAAACAGCTAGTGGGTTTGAACTACCGACATATTGGTTAGCTGACAAGCACTTAACCACTGTGCCACTAGGGCTCCTGTGTATTTGATGTTGTTGTTAAGTGCCATCGAGTCAGTTCTAACTCATAGCAACCCTGTATATAGTTTCCAAGTACTGGCCAGTGGGTTTGAACCTTGCAGTTAGCAGTTCAGTGCTCATCCTATGGCATAACACCAACGTCCCATAATGCATTCATTCAATTAATAAATTTCTGATCACTACAACCTCCCAACATTGTTTAGTTTACAGCAGTGGACAAAAGAGAAAAATATTCTTACCTTTGTGGAACTACATTCTAGATAGATTAGAACCTACAGATTGCAAACATCCTTGAAGCAGGAATTGTATCCTCCATAGCATTTAGTTCGATGCTGGTCCCAGAGTAGATATTCCTGTGGAAATCAATGATGAAGGAATAACCTTGAGACTAATTGATTTATGAGCTGTTAACCTTGGTGTGGTACGTCAGATAAGCACTGGACTGCAGTTCAATCCCACCAGCCACTCCTTGGAAATGCTGTACACAACAACGGCCTTGAATAAAGATCCCTAGATGACGTAAAATGGTTTGCACTAAGCTGGTCACCAGAACTCACCCAGCAGCACCTCATAAGTATAAGGTCTAAGGATTTGCTTCAGTAAGGATTGTTGTTGTTGTTGTTAAGTACCGTGGAGTCGGTTCCGACTCATAGTGACCCCGCAAAGGGTTTCCGAGGCTGTAAATCTTTACGGAAGCAGAAAGCCTCATCTTTCTGCCGCGGAACAGCTGGTAGTTTTGAACTGCCAACCTTGAAGTTAGAAGCCCGATTCGTAACCACTACGCTACGGTAAAGATCAAGAAACTCTTACAGGGCACTTCTATTCTGTAATACACGGAGTTGCCGTGAGTCAGAATCAACTCGATGGTACAAAGCAATATCTTTGAATAACCTGCTTTACTTTCTCATTTCAAAAGTATAGTCTGCAATATATTTCAGTTTCCCATTTGGATAAGTGTATATAATGACATGACTTTACCTTCTTGATTTCCAGACTCTTAATCAGGAATGCTAAGTGTGTAGGCCACTGTGCCCCTTCCCTCATTCATAGCCATGGCAGACATCACTTGTGGATCCCAGCATTCTTTCCAGATGAGATTGAAAGCCACAGAGCAGTCAATATCAATCAACCTCTGTGCCATCCCTGCCATCCAACTGAAATGAAGCCAGTAGAGAAGACTGGCCAACCAAACAGTGTTTGAAGGCTCTGGTAATGGGAACTGAAGTTCTTATGTCTACACAGGCAAAAAGATGCGATAGGAAGTCTCTTCTGACCATTAGAACCGAGTGTCGTTCCTGTTCACTCAACTTTGGAATCGAATGTCCAGATGGTTACACCAAGGTTACCAATGGCTCTGTAGGAGTTCGAGATTGCAGGTATTGGTTATGAGGACATAAGTATGCTTGAGTGCGGGGGAACTCAAGGGATTGTGAATTTTAATGACTACTTATTTCAAAATCTACAAAGCATTTCCATGACTTTTCTAAGACTGCACTGAGCCCAAACTTAGTTAAATCACATTGGATAACCTTGAGTCTAAAATCTATGTTATTATTGATTCATAGTCCAATACACATAAGCATTCTCCCGTCTCCTTATACTTCTTGTTTTGTTGCATTTGGAAAGAGCTTTGGGTCTTATAATCAGGACACAACTAGCTATGGACTCTGATACAAATAACCCCGAGAAAGGGAACAAGAGGACTACAACACGGCTGCCTGTTACATGAGTGTTGCATTCCTGAAGACCTCTGATGATTCAAAACTCTCATAAATCAAGACAAATCTTACAAAAGCAGGCAGGCAGCTCTGCTCACCAGCTAAAGCCTGCAGCCATAAAGCTGCACTGCAGATACAGTTGTTGGTTTTTTATTTTGCTTTGTTTTCTTTCTTCCATTCACAAGTTTTGAAATTAGACAATGCTTGAGTTTCTTTTTATTTCAGAGATGAATTAGTGATTTTTGAATTTTTGCATAAAATGAGACCTTAACACTGTCATATCACATTATTTTTAAAAAACCACATTCACTTAATGTCCCTACATGGTATTCTAAACACAGACCTTATTTCTAATAGAAGCTTCCCAACATTAACTAGCCAAGAGTTTGTAAGCATAGGAGCCAATTGATCAATATAGTTGCCATGAAGGACTTATTTTTGCAATCAGTTTCTAAGAATTTACATCAGAAAGATCTAGGCAGGATTCAAAGTTAAAATTGTAAGGTTACTTTCCTGAGAACTATTTTGTTCTGGTTAATTTTTTTATGCATAGCCAAAGGAGTACTTGGTTATATCCCACTCACCCCCACCACACACACTCACACACAGAGGACAAAACTAAAATCATTACACCCAGATTCTGTGTTTTAGAATTGAAACCTTTGATCTCTCATTCATTTATGCTGAAACTGATCCAATTAGATTCTTTTTTTAGATTCTTTTTTTTTTTTTTTTTTCTACTCTTTATTCACCTTCTGGATTCACAACCATGCCTAAGAATATTTTTTCTCATTATTTTTGTTAGTTAAATAAACTAGTTTAAGAAAGCAAAGTAGAAGGATACTTAATAATAATTAACATTTTTAGCCTCTCTATGTCATTTTACATGCATCACATCCTAGCCTATTTGTTTTTGCATAATCTACACAGGATTTCCTTTTCATAATATTAATTGACTCATGTACATCATTAATAAAATTGGTAAGTGAACAAGCCCAACAATAGTACTCCCTTGTAATGACACAGAGATCATATCAAATTTAATTCTTCAAGGGTTATTGATTTGGAATTAAGCTATAGCTTTTTAGCAATGAGAATCTTTAATATCTATTTCAAGGAATATATTTTAAAATATTTTAATATATATTTCATTGAAATATATATTTCAATGCACCAGACTGCAAAGCCATTTGAACTGCAAGGTTGATGGTTCAAGCTCACCAGTCACTCCTCAGAAACCTTATCCAGGGTCACTATGGGTCGGAACCAATTCAATGGCACTTAACAACAACATAAAAATGTTGGAATTCTAGTGTAGTACTGTAGGATGGACCACAATGTCAGTTTGAACCCCAAGGTTGGTGGTTCTAACTCAGCCTCTCCTGGGAAACCCTCTAAGGGATTGTTATGAGTCAGAAGCTACTCAATGGCACTAAGAACAACAAAAATAGAGAAACTTTACCTAAAGACAATATCTGAAGAAAATACATTTGTGTCCAGAGACAGACATTACAGAAGCATTGCTATCAATGGATGAGTGAGAAAAAATGAAATTACATTGTTACATATAGTAGTAAATGAAGAACTAGGAAGTGGTGGGACTGACACAATTTTGGCTTGGCCAATCTGTTAACTACCACTCGTCTGTCAGTTTCTCATGCTGTTGGTGGTCCAAGTTTGATTCTTGAGGGGACACTTGGCTCTGTCCTTGGACTCTCTCTTTACTTGCCTTTATGAAGAGATGCCTCTACCAGAATTCTCAAGCTTTCAAAGCAAATGTTAACCAGATCTCCAGCTTGGCTGCCCACAAAACACGTGGCTCTGTCATTATCAGCTGCATGTGATAGTCTGGTTTAGGAGTACAAACTTGAAAACAGCACCCACTGTTCTTATAAAATACCCAGTTGAAATAAATTATATTCCTGGAGTATTGTTTCTAGATACCCAAAAGTTTAACCCTAGAGTCAGCCTTCACTGTTGAATATATAGACAGTGACATTTAACCTCCATAGAGCTGGGATTCCAGAACTCTACGTATCTCTGTTGGTACAAGACACTATTTGAAGGAACTTGCTATGTCTCCGACAAGAATATGGTGGCAGATGTAGCTTACTCCATCCCCCCATCACATGCAAACCTCGAAGTCTATATTGCATGTGATCCTTATGCTAATTCCTAATATTAGTGTGTTTTCATTCCACAGACATTGTGCGTCATGTAGCTCATGATCTTTCCCTTCTTGTATTTAGTGACACATTTGAGTCCCACCTCTAGTAACTGTTCATTTATTTTATCTACTAACTTTACCTCTGATATCAGAGTAGATATTCCATCATGCCCCAAGTTTTAATCTGTTTCTTATGATTAAAAATAACTCATGAGTAAGATTTTTTTTCTACTCAAAGCCACTGCCATTGCAATGCTTTTAACTCATAGAGACCCTCTATAGGATTTCTGAGATTACCACTCTTAATGGGAGTGGACAGTCTCATCTTTCTCTCATAACTTCGTGGTTACCACTCCTGATGCTTAGTTAACATTACCACCAGAATATGTCCAAAGTTACATATATATAGTTAATCAGGTAAGCTGCCTTAGAAACTTGGTGGGATGGTGTGGCATGGGAAAGAAGAGTCAGGGAGGCCTGAAAGGGAACACTGTCACTTCCCAGATCCGGAGAGATACAGCATGCCATGTCCCAGGGTCACACATGTTGCCATAGTAGGAGAGAATTAGGTAGGGCACGCAGGGCAGGGCTACCTAGGATGTGCAAACTTCCTGGAGATGGAGAACTTTTCATTATTCTATAGACTCAAAGGGCAGGGAGCTATCCCTAGTTGTGTGTCTGGTTAGGATGGGTTTCTAGTGGCCTAGAAGGGTGAGGTAAGGATGTTCAAAAAGCAGGAGTGAATAGCCTCCAGCTGGGGCTTCAAAATTGTGTCACGATAGCATATTAAGGAAATGGTATTGCATAACTGAAAAGATCGTATAAAAATCTAGGGCAACTCTATCACCTAGAATTAACTGCATTGCTTTAATTGTGGGTTCACTTCTCTTCACCCTCAAGGTATACATTCGAGGTCAGAACCTACTCACTCTCTCTCCCTGGATGCCGGCATATCTGTAGAAAGGATTACCTCCAGCCACAGTGTTGCCCAGGCCACTGGGGTCCAGACTGCATGGGTAAGTGGCAGACACTTGGACTTTGATATTTGCTTCCCTTGGTCCCATTTCACAGAAGATGGAGATGAAGGAATCCTGATCAAAGGAGAATTGGGTATCTTTATCTGGGAAGTTCCATTTCAATCTAGCTGCAGAAAATCTGTGTTGCCCAATCAGCTTTCATAAAGAAATCTGCTTTCATGCAGGTATAGATCTCTTTGCAAGAGAGTTCTTTTACAAGTCGGAGAAAGGGTTAACTAAAAGGATACCTTGTTTGTTTGTTTTTTTTTTAAAGATAGTTGATCAAAGAGAAGAAAAACACTAAGCCATGGTTTTCTTAAAGCAGAAATTGGATTTCAATTACAATCTTTAAGACTGTAGTTGTTATTTTACAGTTGTCTTAGTATCTAGTGCTGCTACCGTAGAAAGACAACAGTGATGGTTTTAACAAACAGGAGTTTATTCTCTCAAAGTTTAGGAGACTAGAAGTCCAGATTCAGGGCACCAGCTACAGCAGAAGCCGTTCTACCTGTGTAGATTCTAGGGGCAGGTCACTGTCATTGGTCCTCCCCTGGGTCGAGGAGTTTTGCAACAAAGGGCCCCTGGGTCCATATGATGCTCTTCTTTCTTGGGGGTAGTTAGAGCTCTCTGATCTCCACTTGCTTGTTTCATCTCTCTTATGCATCCAAAGAGATTAACTCAAGGTACAACCTAATCCTGTAAATTACATCCTGCCTCGTGAACATTGATGTTGTTGGTGTTGTTGAGTACCTTTATCAGTGACCTTGTATAGGGTTTCCAAGGAGCAGCTGGTGGGTTTGAGCCACCAACCTTTTAGTCATTATCTTGTGGCTAGCAGTCCAGTGCTTATTCTACAGTGCCATACCAGTATTCCTCATTAACATAACTGCCATTAATCTTGTCTCATTCAAACATCATAGAGGTTAGGATTTACAATACATAAAAAAATGACATCAGATCACAAAGTGGAGAATAATTACATAGTCCTGAGAATCGAGGCCTAGCCAAGTCTGTACATATTTGCTGGTGGATGGGGTGGTACACAATTTAATCCATAAAAGCAACCAAAATAATAACCAAATCTATGCAAAACTTAAGTCTTAAAATGGTATGTCAAACGATGATGTAGGACTTTAGACACCTCAGTGTGAAGATACTGTGTAACGTTAACTCATAGTCAAATGCACACATGTAAACATTTATTCTGACCAGGCTCCACTATAAGAACAGTTACCAGGAAAGTCTGAGTTAATGATGTATTTACACTTCTAGACTCACACTGAGCATTTGTTAAGTGAAATAGGATTTCTGTCCTAATTGTGGCTAACACTCAAGTAGTGACTGGCTCCCTGATACAGCATGAAAAAATTACATAAAGTCCACCTGATCCTTCTTCCTGCAGGCAAAACCGAGCACATTAACTCATGAGTGTATCCTTTGTCCTCATCTTCTAAGATGTAATGAAAGCATTTCCTTAGGGGGAGAGATGGGTTTTCTTTTTGTTTTGTTTTGTTTTGTTTTCTTTTCTGATTAAGGTAATATAAACAAATTTATATTTTGTTATACATTTATAAAGTTTACAAAGGTATACAGATTAATAAAATATAACTTGTATTTTGTCATATTGTCATGCACAGTTAAAAAAAAAAGATGTTGATGGATTTGAGAACCATTATTCTGCATTGCACAGGCATTTTTCAAGCTTTAAATTTTAGAATCAATCAATCAAAAATACAAAAGTTCAAGGAAATTTTTAACTTGGTCTTCAAAGAATGTATAGTTTCTGTGTTAGGTGGAAGAGAAAAAGCAATGTAACTACAGAAACATTGATTTTTTTGTTCTTCCAACAGTCCATAGAATTTACAATATTCTTCTCCAACACCATAACTCAAATGCCGACTCATAGTGACCCTATGCGCAACAGAATGGAATACTGCCCTGTCCTGTGACAACTTTGCAATCATTATATTTGAGTGCATTACTGCTGCCATTGTACAAATCCAACTTGCTGGAGACTCTTCTTTTTTTTTCTGACCCTCAACTTTATCCAATATGATATCCTTCTCCAGGGACTGGTCCCTTCTGATAATACATCTGATGTAAGATAGATGAAATCTGGATATCCTGGCTTCTAAGGAGCATTCTGGCTGC
>NW_006408678.1:2425163-2454465 GCF_000296735.1 Chrysochloris asiatica | reverse complement strand
AGCAACCCTGTATAGGGTTTCCAAGGAGCAGCTGGTGAGTTGAACCGCTGACTTTCCAATTCAAATGGCTTTGCAGTCTGACACATTAACCCAGATACAGTTGATAAAATTGTTGTTCAGCAATACTACACTACTGATGGGCACAATTGTGAAGTGAAAAAAGCCCCTTCTGCTCAAAAGATGCAGTCTGCTGGATCACAAAGCGGTCATGGAGGTGGATCTGGCAACTTCATGGGTCATGGAGGAAACTTTGGCCACGGTGGAAACTTTGGTGGAACAGGAGACTATGGTGGTGGAGGTGGTGGCAGCAGAGGTAGTTGCGGTGGAGATGATGGTACATAGAATGGATTTGGAGGTGATGGTGGCAACTATGGACATGGTCCTGGTTATAGTAGTAGAGGGGGCTATGGAGGTGGTGGACCAGGATATGGACACCAAAGTGGTGGAGGATATGACGGTTACAATAAAGGAGGAAATTTTGGTGGTGGTAACTATGGCGATCCCCCATAAAGATGGACTGGCAAAGTGGCAGCATCAATGGGCTCAAGTGTGGCATTGGTAGTGAGGTTGGCCCAGGATTGGACATTGTTTCGTTCTGCTGTGCATGGGGTCGCTATGAGTCAGTTCCGACTCAATGGCATCTGACAAGTTCCATGGCAGAATTCTTGCCTTTCATGAAGTAGCCCTATGTTTGATTCCCAGACAATGTAACTCATCATACATAGTTACCACCTCTCTGTCTGTGAACACCCTAGGATGCTGAACACGTTTCAGTGGAGCATCCAGACTAAAAGAGACTAGGGAGAAAGGCCTGGAGATTGACTTCTATAAAAACTCTGTGGCTCTATAAAAACCAGGCCGAGTCTGGTTCCCTGATGCATGGGCTCACCATGTACTGAGGGAGAGGGGACTACTGGACAGCAGACTGCAATAACAAGAAGCTTGTAAAATATGAGCAAGCAAACAGAACTCAAAAATCCTCAGTGGATTTTGTCCCATCACATTGTGCTTGACGCAGGCAAAGGTGGCAAGGCTCACATCTTTGATCAAAACACAGATGAGTCTGAAAGGGTTCTCTCAATGAGCATTTCCTTCTGATAGCTCTTAAGGTCAAGAAAAGTAAGGAGATTATTTCTGCAGTCTTCTCGTGAAGGCAAAGAGTACTTCTCTTTATCTTCATCTTGCAAACATTCTAAATATCTCAAAAAGCTTCCTTCCTCTAGCTTGAGAAAAGATCTGTCCTCCACGTGACTCTGTATTTCACCTCGCATCTCGATGTGATGACAAGAGAGGCTTGACTATATCGGTTGACATTTCCGCAAGGATAGGCAGCTTGGAAGCTGCTGACATACGTCCATCTTTCTTTTTGAGGAAGCACATTCCCAAAAGCTCCAGAATGACCTTGTTTCAAAGATAAGTGCAGTATCCACTTCCTTTATTTTAATTGTTTTGTGCTGAAAATACACACAATAGAACATTCTCCTACTCAACTATTTCTACATGTATAATTTAGTGAATTTAGTGGCATTCTTCACACTGTGTGATCATGACCACTATTCGTTTCTGAGTTGTTCCATCATCACCAACATAAACTCAATGCCCCTACATAAAACCTCCATCTTTTCTCCTCTCTTCCCACATGGCAACTTCTGGTAAACTCTGGGTTTTCTATATTTGCTTATTTCAGGTAAGTGACATCATCATACATTGTCCTTTTGTCACTGACATTTCATCGATCATAGTGTTTTCAAGGTTCATCCATGTTGTGTTGTGCATTAGGACTTCAGTTCACCACTTCCTTATTAATGCATGAATAAATGCATTCGTGCCCAACACCTTTGGGTCACGTTTTGAAATTATTTCAATAGTATCTTATCCAAATTAAAAAATAAGTGCATATATAAGTCAATATTGAAAACTTAGAATGTACAAAGAAAAATTAGTCGTCACCTTTTAAATTTTAGGAGGTATGCGTTTTTACTTGGGGAGAAAGAAACAAACATCATTCTAACATCAGAAGACATTCCCACCTGGACTTAATGTGCTTCTTCCTAATTAAAAGTTACACCGCTTTATCACATATGCGTATGGAAATCTGTTCTGATTCCCACAAAAACATATTTTGAGCCTTGATATTTAGATCACATTTGAACAACTAATATTTTATTTAAGATAAACTAGATTTTTAAAATTTGAACGTCCAGTTCTTTTTACTCCAGCATCAACCTTAATATCTATGCAACAATGCAAAGTAATGGGAAAAAAAGTATATATGAAGGGATTACCCATAAACCCAATTATGGCAAAATCAATCTGATCATTGTGATGGGAAATGATCTTGGCCTTTCTTTTGGAGGCCAGTGTTGCCAAATCACCCACATTTATTTGCTGTGATAGGTTATCTGTGTTTTCAGCCCTCCTATTGTTTCCTCACTGGCCCCTTTGCACAACTTGTAAATAACGGAATCTCTGGACTTGAAAACATGCTTTTAGGCATTCCCCTTTTCACTTTGAATGACAGATAACGCTGGGTTCATATCAGAAACATATTCCACATCAATCTCCCAGGCAGACAATTCCAACCTGCGCTATAAATGGAATCCTAGGACATATTCTCTGCACAGCATTGTAAGCTAAGCTTTTAAACAAAGATGGTGACCTGCTGCAGACATCCCTGGAGTTCCTGGAGAGATAGTGACAGGGCACTGCCTGGCCTCTTGCTGGACAGGAAGTTTATTATCTTCCGCTACAGAAGCAGAATTGCCATGTTTTGCTGATAGCTTATAATGGTTATACCTCCTGTATGAGAGAAGTTACAGTGTCAGGGACCACCAGAGTCGTGGGGACCAAAGGGAAAAGTGATAATGACCCAAAATAGCTTCATCAGCTACTTGAACCTCACAATGCATCAGGACTGTGCCTTTATAGTAAACTCTGTAATATGTTTTTGAAGAATGGGTGCTGAGAATGCCAAGTTTGCTATCTTTCATCTCAATGAAAAGGGTAATAGGTGGAACAAATGGTTAGCAATGGTTAACATGCTCCCCTGCTGGCTACTCAAGCCCACCCAGAGGTGCCTAGGAAGAAAGACCTCAGGATCTATTTGCAAAAAAAAAAAAAAAAAAACCAGCCACTGAAAACCCTCTGCGGCACAGTTCTAATCTGATGCACATGAAGCCGCCAGGAGTCAGAACTGACTCGGGAGACTGAAAGGGTAGTGAGGGTAATGGAAAACCACTTGAGAAGTAGAAAGAGATTTACACTTTTGTCTTGAGATTTTTATTTAACAAGCAAATAAGCAGTTTCATCATGTGTGAAACTTGACAACATTCCATTTGGATTGCGGTTTGGTGCTGTGGGCTAATGCGTCAGACTGCAAAGTTGTTTGAACTGCAAGGTTAGTGGTTCAAGTTCACCAGCTTCCTATACAGGGTTGCTATGGGTCGGAATCGACTCAATGGTGCTTAACAACAACATATGTCCAATATGCTACTTTTTTTCAAAAGCTCATCCTTGTACTGGCTAACTTATACAACTCATAAAAGCAAGCATTTATTGAGCACCAAGTATATGCTACATATAAGCATATATCTGAAATATGAAAGACGAAGTATGGCCATCCTGGCTGCCAAGGAGTATAGCACCCTGGCAACCCCTCTTCCAACACAGATCTATTTGTACTTTTGGCAGTTCATGGTACTTTCAATATTCTCCTCCAACAACATAACTCAAATGCATCAATTCTTCTACGGTCTTCCTTGTTCACCATCCAACTTTCACATGCATAGGAGGTTATTGAGAACAGCATAGCTTGAGTCAGGCACACCTTAATTCTCAAACTGACATCTTTACTTTTCAACACTTTAAAGAGGTCTTGAGCAGCAGTTTGCTTAATGCAATACAGCATTTTATTTCTTGACTGCTGCTTCCATGAGTGTTGATAGTTGATTAATTTTCAGCGTTTCTTCTGACATCCATTTTGAGCTTTTCCTTCCTTCTTGTCTTCTTAATGACTTTTTGCTTTCTTCCTGTATGGTGTTCTTGATGTCATTCCACAACTCTTCTGGTCTTCAGTCTTTTGTGTCTAATGCATCGAATCTGTTCTTCAGATGATCTCTAAATTCAGGTGGACTATATTCAAGGTCATATTTTGATTCTTGTGGACTTTTTTTCATTTACTTCAGCTTCAGCCTGAATTTGCATATGTGCAATTGATGGTGTGTTCCACTGTCTGACCCTGGCCTTGTTTTGACTGATGATATGGAACTTTTTCACAATCTCTTTCCACAGATGTAGTCAATTTGATTTCTGTGTAGTCCATCTGGTGAGTCCATGTGTAAGTTCCCCTACTTTGTTATTTTTCAGTTATTTTGGTTATTCTAGTTCCTTTGCCTTTACATATAAATTTTATAACTGGCTTGTCAGTTCAAAATAACCCTGCTATGATTTTAATGGTCACTGAATCATATCTATTGATCAGTTTAGAGAGAACTGACATTTTGAAACACTGAATCTCCCAATGCATGATAACAGTGTATTTCTCTACTTATTTAGGATTTCTTTTATTTTATTCATCAGTGTTTTGTAGATTTCAGCCCATATTTGGCTGGATTTATAACTAAGTTCTTCGTGGTTTGGGGTGCTATTTTTAATGGTTGTTAAGAACCGATCTTATGGTTCAAACCGACTTTGCAGTATAGTGCATTAACACACAGTGCCACACCAAGTCTCCATTTTTAACAGTAGTGGAGTTTTTTTTTCAATTAATATTTGTTCATTGTGACACTGTAGGATATGCACTGGCTACTAACTGCAAGGTCGGTGGTTCAAAACCCACCAGTTGCTCCTTAGAAGCACTATACCGAGTCACTATGAGTCAGAACCAGCTCAACAGCACTTAACAACAGTTTACAGAAATGTAATTGATTTTTGTACATTGATTTTGTATGCTGAGAAGTAACTAAATTCATTTATTAGTTATAATTTTTTAGAGATTCTTTGAAAGTTTTCTACATATTGTCTGGGAATGGAAACAATTCTATTTCTTCTCTTCAAATCTATAAAAGCATTTTAATATATTTTTCTTGCATTACTTCACTGGTCATGATATATTATAACTTCTGTATATTGTTGGATTCAGTTGGTTAAAATTCTGTGAAGACCCGTCAGCTCAAAGGCACTGTTCCCAGCATCCAGAGAAATACAGATACCTTCATCTGCTCCCATTCTAGGACAATTCAGAGTAACTACTTCAGCATATTCACTGGTTCTCAAAGACTAATGAGCAGTAGAATCACCTAATAAAACACAAATTTCTGAGTCTTAAGCCTAGAGTTCCCTAGTTGATAGGTGTGCAGTGCCAAGCTTTGCATATAATTGTAGTAAGTTACTATCCACCAAGGAATTGAGTATGAACTGAAATCTAGTCCATTCTCTGCATGCTAGACCATGCATTCTGGTGTGGACCTGGCCAATCAGAGGAAGGGACTTGTTATTGTTGTTGTTAAGTGCCATCAAGTTGGTTCTGATTCATAGCAACCTAGATAGGATTTCTGAGGAGAAGCTGGTGTGTTTGAACTGCCAACCTTGTGGTTCCCAGTCCAGTGCTGATCCTACAGTGCCACATCAGGAGTCTAGAGGAAGGGAAAGATCCCAATTTATTTTAGTTTCCTCTACTTGCCAAGACTTATGGGAGGAGTAGATTTTTTCACAAGGGCAGTATAGAAGGGATAGGTTTTTGCAATGTGCACAAAGGGTCTGTATGCCCTGATCCTCCAAAAAGCAGATAGTAAGACAGCATTCTCAGTGATACATGAGATTAATTAGGGGAAATGAGTGTGTGGGGAAATGGAAAGGGAGCCAGGAGAGGCAGGGGAGTTGGCAGACAGAGATGCAGATCTGACCCTTGTGAATGAGGGAGGGAGTCATAGAAGACTGAGTGGGGAGGTCTTAAAGTACACAGCAGTGCTAGGAAACTTTGGGGAGTCCTGTAATCAAAGTCACGTGTCTGAAGTCCTGTGTTCAGTCATTGGCTGGAAGCAGATGTGATTGTGGATATCAAGGTGCAGCAGGAGCTCAGTGGTAGAATTCTCATCTTCCATACAGGAGGTTGGGGTTCGGTTCCTAGTCAATGCGTCTTGTGGACAGCCACCACCTGTTTGTTTGCATGTTGCTATGATGTTGAACAGCTTTCAACAGAGCTTCCAGACTTAGACGAACTAGGAAAAAAAGTCAGATGATCTACTTCTGAAAATCAACCAATGAAAATGCTACAGGTCACAGCACAGAACCAGGCAGCGTTTTGTTCCATTGTGCATGTGGTCACAATGAGTCGGGGAGCCACGTCAACAACAGTGAACCACGTTCCTACAGTCGGAGATTTGACAGGTGCATACCTGAAAAGAAGGGCCTGAAAAGAATCTGCATTTATAGCAAACCCCACTCTCTACCCAGATGATTCGAATCAACTGGTCCAGTGAACCACCTTTAGAAGAACACCTGCCTACAGTTTTTGTAAAGAAATGCCTGCTAATCATCTCCTAAAGAGAAAAGTTTCAGACTTCCTAGGTAGATGAGGGACCTTCAAACAGTTCATGGCAAAATTTCATTCTCATTTAGTACCCTATTTCCATAAACATTTTTTTTTCTTAAACTTTTTATTGTGAATTGAGTGATCATTTACAGAGGAGATCATCGGTTTTATGTTCAACAAATCATGGACGTCACTTCATTACAATGATTGTAATCCCCTCCATGCACCTGCAGTTCACAGTATTTACGTCTGTTCACTTGAACAATGCATTCCTGTCTCCTAGTACCATTATCTTTTCTCTGTTAACCTCCCTCTCATATTATTAGCACCTGCCCTGTCACCCATGCTAACATCCACATGCTTTTTGAAGTTCCCTTGTAAAGCCACATTCTTAGAAGCTAGGATGAGAGGTAGCTCCCCAATTCCTCTGGGGAAAACGTAGTTATTTTTGTAAGAGGTGAGTCTGTCCCCATTTTCTGCTACATGTTATAAGGTATGGGCTGAGGAGGAAGGACACTCAGAGCCCACCCACTGCCATCCAGCTGGTTCTGACTCATGGCAACCCTATAGGATAAAGGAGAACTGCTCCTTAGAGTTTCTGGGGCTGTAAATTCTTATAGAAGCAGACTGCCACATCTTTCTCCCATGGAACAGCTGGTGGGTTTGAACCACCACCCTTGAGGTCAGCAGCATAGTACTTAACCCACTGTGCCACCAGGCACCCAGAGGACAGATGAACTAAGTCTGCGAGATGGGACGGGGGTGGGGCATGTCTTTCAGGGCAGGAAAAGCAGGGACAAGGTGTGGAAGGAAAGGCATGGGAGGAATGGGGTGTGGTCTGGTGGGGCTAGACAGAGGAATGCAAGCTAGAGAGGGAGGCTGGCTGCTTTCCAAGAGGAAGCTACTCAGTGGAATACTAGTATGGGAGACAGGGATCCAGGATCATTGCCTGGGAGGCTAGTTCCCTCCTAACTGGGCAGCTCTGTAGGTGGCATTCACCTGTGTCAGGATGGCGGTGGCTCTGTGAACTTATGAACCAGCCCAGAAGGCAAGCTGGGGGTGACCCAGAGGACACCTTGCCTTCCCAACCCTGGGGAGGGACACAGGGGCTAAGAGAGTGAATTAGTGGGAGACCTCCCTAGTCTTATCTGAACGGATCCTAGTTTCCAGTCACCTTCTCAGCCCAAGAAGGGCTTCGTACAAAAAGGAAGCTATTTGATAGTCAGCAGACACTGAAAAAGGAAGTGTGCTGGCTCAACAGCTAAGCACTCAGCTGCTAACCACATGGTTGGTGGTTCAAACCCAACAGCTGCATGCGAGCAAGAGAAGGTGATCCTCTCCCAGAAAGCCTACAGCCTGGGAAACCCTATGGGGCAGTTCTACCCTGTCCTGTAGAGTTCCTAGGAGTTTGAATTGTCTCAAGGGTACCCAGCAATGATCTGTGAATGTGCTCAGCATTGTGAATTCAAGTGCTTCCGTTGGTTTGAGATGAGCTTCCAAGTTGTTGTTGCTGTGAAGTCTAGTCTGACCCAATGTTAGAGCGTTTTCTTGACTGTCATCATAACACAAGTGCTGACCTAGTCCCAGTCTGATTAAGCCCCCTCTTTCTGTCCCTGGGTGGTTGTGCTCAGCTACTAGCATAAAGATTGGCAGTTCAAACCTACCCAGCAGCACTGAGGAAGAAGGTCCTGGTAACCCGCTTCCATTATGCTGACAGTCAAGAAAACTCTAACCTTGGGTCACCAAGGGTCAGAATGGACTTGACAGCAGCAACAACAGCAGACTCTGGAATGCTTCCTGGGTTTGAAGCCTGGCTCTACGCCTGTAGAGAAAACAGGGATCACAGCCTCTGGGAGAGCTTGCTGGGAAGACAAAGAAGGAGCCAGATAGAGCCCTGTCTACAGAGGGACCGACCACTCAGCACTCTCAACTCCTTACTACCTATAAGTTATCATCTTTTAAAGGCCTCTTGTGGAACTATCCTAGTAGCTCTATAGTGAGACGTCAGAGGGTCTTTGAGGATAGATTCTGTGATTAGAAGTCTGTTTTTTTAAGAACTGGGGTTTTTTGTTTTCTATGAGTACTGATTTTACGTGATACGGGGAAGGCTATGGCAAAAGTCTGTGGCACAGGGAGCTTTGGACAAAGGATTTTTCTGTGGAGGGTAGGACAGAAGGGAAGGCAGGCTCTTCTGCTAGAGGAGGAATATGTGAGTCTCATTACCTGAACCAGCTGGGTGACCTTAAGCAAGTCACTTAACCTCTCTGTGCCTCAGTTTCCTCATCTAGAAAAAGGAGCTTAACTTCAGGGGGTTGTTGTGAATAGTAAATACATGTAGCCTTGGTTATTATCTAGAACGTCCTATCATTACTTGTTTTGTGAAAGGCTGATTTAAATTTGGAGGGCTCTCGGCCCTGCCTGATCCATGCAAACTCATTATCTGACCACTGCAAGATTTCTGTTTCCTACCTGCAGGTCCAGATCCTTATCTTAAAAACTCAGAATCTCAAATCCATCTCAGCTCAGTCCTAAAAGTATTCTGATTGTATTACTGTTTTTATCTTTCCCACAGTAGCACTCTAAACTTCTGTCGCTTGCCATGAATGTAATTCTCTACTTGTTTTGGGGCATTGTAATGTACAGCTCTCTGACTAAATGTCCCGGTGTCCCAGCATTTCATGTAATGCTTGGTGCCGAGTAGGTACCAAAGGATTGTGCAATGCTCTAGTAATGGTAAAACTCCCATTCAGGTCTAGCCCAACCCAGAAAAATCCCTGCTTGCTTAGAATCAACTTCCCAGTGGGATCTAAATTCATTCACTTGTCATAGGAAGCACTTCACTAACTGCCCTGCCCCAAGAGACCTCTTATAAAGGAACCATGGTGGCACAGTGGTTAAGTGCCTGAAAGAATCAAGTGGATGACAGAAAAGCAGGGTAACCCCTACTGAGCCTTAAACCCCACTGCCAGTTGAAACTCTTAACAACCCTAATGAGGGTTTCCAAGACTGTCTATCTCTATGGGAGTAGACAGCCCCATTTTTCTCCTGTGGAGCAGATGAAGGGTTTGAACCATCAACCTTATGTTTAGCCGACCAATGCTTCACCTACAGTACCACCAAGGTTCCTTCAAAACCCTGCTCAAATGATTTCTCCGTATGTATGTCTCCCCCAGACTCTCCAAGGCAAAATCAGTGGCTTCATTCTCTGAGCTACCTCAATAGCCTGTAGAGCACACTAGTTTTGGGGGGTGACAAGTTGTTGTTGTTAAGTGCCATCGGTTCCAACCCATAGCGACCCTGAATAGGGTTTCTGAGGAGTGGCTGGTAAGCTTGAACCACCAACTTTGCAGTTCAATGGACTTTGCAGTCCAACACCACACCAGGACTCCCTGGGGGTGACAAGGGCTGAGCTAAATTCCCAGCTTTGCAAATAATAAATGGAGACTTTGAGAAAGTTCGATGACCTCTCTGAACTTCAGTCTCCTCATCTGCTAACAAGCAGTAGCAGAAACCCCTAATGACTGATGGGAATAATTTAATTAGATCATTGGTAAATCTATAGCATGTGCTCCGAATCATGGCAGTCTGATGCCTTCTGTGGTGGTGCCTGACTACATTGTGACTCCTCTGTTTACACATCTACCTCCCTTACAAAACTATAGATGAAGTCAACAGGGTCTTCAGTTTTGTTGTTGTTAGTGTTGTTGTGGTTTTAACCCCGGAGACTGGCTTCTAAACCAACAACCAGATACCAATGACTTGGCTCTGACTCATGGCGGCCCCATCTGTATGAGACTAGAAGTGTGCTCTGAAGGTTTTTCAGTGGTTGACTTTTGGGACATAAATAACCCGACCTTTTTTCCAAGGCACCTCTAGGTGCATTTGAGCCTGCAACATTTGGGGTACCAGCTAAGCCTTTTAACCATTTGTTAGTTGCTTAAGTCGGCCCCTCCTCATAGCAGCCCATGTGTGTAGAGTAGAAGTAATCCACAGGGTCTTCTTGGCTGTAATCTTATGGAATCCGTTCACAAGGTTTTTCTTCCATGGAGCCACTGGTTTAGGTTAGTAGCTGATCACAAACCATTTGTACCTTCTAGGCTCCTAACTGTTATATAAAACCAAAATACCAAGCTCACTGCCACTGAGTCAATTATGGCTCACAGCGACCTTATACAGGGTTTCCGAGACTGTTCATCTTTACGGGAGCAGACAGCCTCATCTTTCTACCAAGGAGCCACTGGTGGGTTTGAACTGTCAATCTTATGGTAAGCAGCCCAAAGCCTGGCCCACAGCAGCACAAGGGCTCCTTCAATGACAAATTTATTAAGTGATGTCAAGTAGATGCCAACTCAGAGCAGCCCTGCATAGGGTTCCCCAGGTGTAAATCTTTGCTGGAGCAGAAAGTCTCATCTTTTTCCTGAGAAGCAGCTGGTGAGTTCAAAAGGTCAACCTTGTGGTTGATAGTTCAGTGATTATCCTACAGAGCCACTGAACTTCCTTAACTGGCATATGAAAGATGCTTAATCCACCCTTGCAAAATGTTTGCATGCAGTCATAAATGAATAAATCTGAACTCTCTAATTCCCTAGAGTGCCCTGGAGGAGCTGTGTCCCCCTGCAATGGCAGAGGCAGTTGTGCTGAAGGCATAGAAGGAAATGGAACCTGTTCCTGCCGAGTAAGTTCAGAACCGAGTTCTCCCTCTCTGACTCTGCTACCTCCCTTCTTACCTGCAGATACTGTTTAAACACACACACACACACACACACACACACACACACACACACGGTGGAGGCTGTAAGAGGCAACAGTGGCAGTGAAAAGGGTATGCCATCTACAACACAATGACTGCTTAGTGGCTGGAAACCTTTGGGTGAGTCAATTAAGTGCTCAGCCTTAAGTGTATCCATCTGTAAAATGGGTTCAATAATGCTTAAGCAGTAACATTTGTTGAAAAATTGAAATGAGATCACTCTCGTATAGAAAACACAGCACTCTTGGCACCAGGGTGAACCGCTAGGTCTGCGAGCTGAAGAAGTTGTTTATTATCTCATGAAGAGGACCTTTTTGTATTCCTATCCTTGGATAATTTAAATACAAAGAAAGCCTGAAAGAAATACAAAATGAGATGGTAGCATATCCTATCCATGGTTACCGCTCTATCTTTGAGCTGAAAAAGCAGCTTTCTTCCAGAGTTCCAGACCCTCAGTGAGAAAGGGTCTAGGATTAAGTATTCTCAGAACAGCACAAACGCAATGAAGAATAAATGAAGAAACAGAAAGGAGAAGCTTCAGGAAAGGCTCAGGGAAGATATAGTTGAGAAACAAAAGTGGAGCAGATAACCAGTTGGAAATCCAAGGGCTTGCTGGGTCCCATCAATCCATCCCCTTTGACCCGTGCCATGTGCCTGGGGTGTTTTGCAGGAAGGATTCGGAGGAACAGCCTGTGAAGCCTGTGCGACTGACAACTTATTTGGACCCAGCTGTTCAGCAGGTAGGTCTGATTTTTGTGTTAGTACATCGATACATTGGACTTCCGGTGTTGCCACATTTTTCCCTGGTCCCTCTCACTACCAGGGGTTTAAAGGATTAGTTCCTCCTAGTCGCCACTTTTCAGTCACACCTGAACAACATGCATTCACTTAGAAGCTCTTTATTGCAAAGCAAAAGTACACTTCAAAGAGAGAAGTGGGCTGTCTCCATGAGGGGAGGACACCTGGTAGAATTAAGGAGCATAGATTACACTGGGTCAAAGCGAAAGTACACTTCAAAGAGAAGTGGATCTGTCTTCGTGAATGGACAAGGTACTTTGGGGTTGGGGTGCACTAGCTTCTAAAGGTATGATGTCTCTTCCTGTAAGAGTGGGCCATTACATATTGATTACAAGGAGTGGCATGTTGAATATTCACCGTTTTTTAGTAAAGGAACACAGGCTTCTTGGACATGGAGTACCTTCTGCTGTTGTCAGTTCTAGGCCTTATCTTCATGGGTTGTCTGCCTGCAGTCAGCTGTTTCTATAAAGGTTTCAGGTCCTGATACCTTTACCTTTGTCTCCAGACTGTTCCTTCTCAGTGTTGTTATTCTCGTTGGCCTAGAGATGTCCTTTCCCCGTTTCTTGATCCCTGTTTAGTAGGAGAGAATTCAGGAGAAAGGGGTAGATATGAAGCCAGTGCAAGAGAGGCCCAGGGCCCAGGGTCCTAAGCTGTCTCTGGCACTGTGGGATCAGTACTGGACTGTGAACCAAAGTGTCTGCAGCTCAAACCCACCAGCTGCTCCTCAGAAACCCTATACAGGGTTTCTATCAGTCGGAACAACTCGATGTCACTTAACAACATTGATAAGGACTTAAAGTCAAACATGGTCTGTACCCCTGAAGAGCCTCAGAAATCTGTCCTTGAGAAAAGATACTGACTAGTTATGCCCTGTCCCCCCACTGCCGTGCAGTGGATTACAACTCCTAGACATGCTGTAGGACCTAGAACTGCTCCGTAGGACTTCCAGGATGTAATCTGTATGGAAGCAGACTGTCCATCTTTCACCCTCAGAGTGTCTGGTAGGTTAAAACTGCATCCTTTCAGTTAGCAGATGAGCACTGCACCACTGGGCCGCATTGCTAGCACAAAAATGTGCCAAGGAGATTCCAACTCATAGTGACCCTACAGGTAAGCACAGAACTGCTCCATGGGGGTTGTACATCATAAGGGAGCAGCAGATAGGTCTGAAACACTGACCTCTTGGTTAGCAGCCAAGCTCTTCAACTGCTGAGCCACCAGGGCACCTACCCAAGTCCACACAGGGAAATCTGCTGCCCTGCAGTCCCTGAGAAGAGAGGCTGTGTTTTCTGTGTTCTGTGGGTCCCTAGTCATCAGCACATGCTTGGCATGTGGTTACTGCTATCATTGCTGTTAAGTGCCATCAAGTCAGTTCCAACTCATAGTGAGCCATAGGGTTTCCTAGGAGCGGCTGGTGAGTTTGAACCACTGACCTTGTGGTTCAAACTGACCTTGAGGTCTAGTGCTTATCCTATGACATCACTCTGTACAGGGCTTCCGAGGAGCAGCTGGTGAATTTGAACTGCTGATCTTGCGGTCCAGCACATGAACCCATAATGCCACACCAGGACTCTTACGGTTGCTGTTGTTGTTGTTGTTATGTGCCGTGGAGTCGGTTCCGACTCATAGCGACCCTGTACAAGGTTTCTGAGACTGTAAATCTTTACGGGAGCAGAAAGCCTCATCGTTCTCCTGCGGAACAGCTGGTAGTTTCGAACTGCTGACCTTGCAGTTTGCAGCCCAATTCGTAACCACTACGCTACCAGAGCTCCACTGTGGTTGCTGTTAGATGCCTTCAAATCAGTTCCAACGCATATATCCCAGAGTAGAACTGCTCCCTGGAGTTTGCTTGGCTGTCAATCTTAATGAAAGCAGGTTGCCAGGTCTTTCTTCTTCTGTACCACTGGGGAGGTTGAACCCACCAACCTTTAAGTTGCCAATCGAGCACAAAACATTCTGGAATACTTGGGAACAGAAGAATTCCTCTCCTCAGGATCTAGAACCCAAGTAGCTTCCTGTTCCTCATACAGATTCTCCCTGAGGTCCTTATGAGCCCTGGGCTAAGGATAAATCTGCCAGTGGCCTTTACTTCTCCATGGGTCACTCTGTATTCTAAGTTTTTCCTTCCTTTTTGGGGAGTCACAGATAAACATTTGTCAGGGTCAAGTGGCTTGCCCATTCTCTTAGTTTGTATTTCCCCCAGTTGTTAACCTGAGATAAGGCTCTGAATACCAACAGCTGATTGGAGAAGTGATCCCAGGAAACACTAAGGAGGCAAGAAAGTAGCACAGAAAATATGGAGTCCATTATCAACCCAGTACCACTGGGCAGTTGGCAACTCTGGGAGTCAGTGAAGAACACATATCTTGGAGTTAGCTCACCCCAGAGGACAGGAAGGCATGGTATGGTAGGCTGAACAATGGCCCCCTGCTATTGTGTGACTTTGAGTGGGTTCCAACTCAGAGCAACCCCATATAGGGTTTCTGAGAGCGGCTGGTGGTTTGAACTGAGGACTTTGTGGTTGCCAGTCAGTGCTTATCCTACAGCACTACACCAGGGCTCTGTGGTGCTATAAAGGTATCCAGAAAGGAATCCTGGTAGTGCAATCGTTGATGGTTCAAACCTACGAGCAGCACGGCAGGAGAAAGATAGGGCAGCCTGCTCTTGTCAATATCACAGCCTAGAAAACCCAATGGAGCACTTCCACTCTGTCACATGGGGCCACTATGAGTCAAAAATGAACTCAACACCTAACAACAGTATCCCCCAATATGAGGTTAATGTTGTTGTTGTTGTTAGGTGCCATCTAGTCGGTACCAACCCATAGCGACCTTATGCTCAGCAGAAGGAAACACTGCCCAATCCTGGGCCAGCCTCACTACTGTTGCCATGCTTGAGTCCATGATTTATTAAGGAATTTAACAGATTACGATTCAGGATGAGAAATAGTCAGGACACAATTCTTTGGTCAGGACAGCATTTCTCAGCCTTCAAGCCAGTCTCTCTCAACTACACATCTCTTGGCCTCTGCCTTGCTCAGTCAATTTTGCAAGTCTCTTTTGTTGTTGTTGTTAGGTGCCATCGAGTCAGTACCGACTCATAGTGACCTTATGCACTGCAGAACGAAACGCTGCCCAATCCTGGGCCAACCTCACTACTGTTGCCACACTTGAGTCCATCCATGCTGCCTCTTGGCCAGTCCATCTCGTTGGGGGTCTTCCTCTCTTTCTCTGACCCTCCATCTTACCAAACATGATATCCTTCTGCAGTGACTGCCCCCTCCTGACAATATGTCCAAAGTATGAGACAGGAAGTTTGGCCATCTTGGCCTCCAAGGAGCACTCTGGCTGCACTTCTTCCAGAACAGATCTATTGGTTCTTTTGGCAGCCCATGGTACTTTCAATATTCTGTCTCTTTTAGCTTTGCTGATAAATGCCCTAGGGACATGTCACCCCACCACCGGCCTCAGTCAGAAGGCACTTAGCTCTAGCTACCTTAGTCTGTAAACCTACTCCCCCACCTAAGTGCCTGGAGGCAACCCAAAGGCAGCCAGCTTTACTTACTCTCTGGGCAGGGAAGCCCACCGTTCTGTCTCATGCTCTTGGTTCTATTGCTTCCCCACCTCTCTCTGGGGTCATGGCTTTCTGTCTTCTGGGATCTAGGATTCAGTGCACAGGGATCTAGGTGTTCAAAGGATGTGCTCCACTCCTGGCTCTTCTTTCTTGATGGTCATGAGGTCCCATCCCTGCTTCTGAGATGTCTCATTTTAAACCCAGTGGGATGGCAAAACTGACTAATCAATACATTGGAGTCCCAAGTTTTAATCATTACAGTTAACCCAGTTAACAACCACTCATAACTGGATCATAACCTATCAGAATCTTTCTCCACCTTCTCTTACCCAGGCCCATCAGGAAAAGAGGAAATGTGCCCAGTCTGCGTGGTGGGAATTACAAAGACTGACTAGAAAGGCCATATGAAATCATGCACAGCCCCAGGTGTTCCTGGGCTCCTGGGGAGACATCCTCAAAGGGCATCTGTCTTCTCCCATGTGTGTGTCTGTGGTCTAGTCTGCTCTTTTTATAACTCAGGAGTGATTCTGCTTAGGACCCACCCTACACTGGCCTGACCTCATTAACATAACAAAGAAAACCTCATTTCCAAACATGATTACATCCATAGCTATGTTGTTGTTGTGGAGTGCCATGGAGTCGATTCCAAATCATAGTCACCCTGTATAAAGTTTCCGAGAAGCAGCTGGTGAGTTTGAACCGCTGACCTTGCAGTTTAAATGGCATTGCAGTCTGGCACATTAACCTACAGTGCCACACCAGGAACTCCACAGCTATAGGGGTTAAGATTCCAACACATGTTTCAGGAGGACACAATTTATTCCATAACCCATTGTATCAGGTCAACTTCAAATCACGGTGACCCATAATTATCAGAGTAGAACTGTGCTCTACAGGATTTGCAATGGCTGATTTTCCTGAAGTATATCACCAGGCTTTTCTTCCAAGGTACCCCTGAGTAAACTTGGATCACCAGTCTTTTGATAGCAACCAAGTGCTTCAAGTCAATTTTTGAAGAGATGGTGACAGTTACAAATTCAATTTAATACTTCAATTATTTGACTCAGTAATTGAACTAGTTCTCTTTCCTTTTTCCTTTGTAATATGGGGATCATGCTACCTACTCCATAGGGTTCTGTGAGGATTAAATTAAATGAGATAATGCACATACAGCCCTTGACAACATGTTTCATAGATCATAAGTTTAATAAAGAGAATTACTGGGCCAAGGTAAGATGAGTGAGGTTCTCGCTTCACAATCAAAATGTAAAGTTGTTGGAGTTGGTTCTGACTCACTGTGACCCTGTACAGGTTTTCTGAGGCTGTGAATCTCTATGGGAGCAGAAAGTCTCATCTTTCTCCCACAGAACAGCTGGTAGTTTCGAACTGCTGACTGTGAGATTAGCAGCCCAAAAAGGGCACCCAAAAAACAAAACAACAATCCTACAAATCAAGATAAAGATTTTAGTGCAATAATCCATGATGAGCAAGATCTTTTCATTAATGCAGTACTTAGCTCTGCCTTAAATGCCCGCCTACTTGCTACGTCATAATCCTGGTCCTCCTGGATAGGGTCTTAATTTGAAATGCAGTATCGTCTTGATTTTCACTGTAAATCACTGTAAAAGATGTTATAGAGAAATATAAGAGGACAAGTCTTTCAAGGGATTCCAACAAGCACCAGTTGCCCTCGCACTGACTCCCACTCCTGAGGGGCTCCAGATGCATCCAAGTAAAACTGTACTCAATAGGGGTTTCTATGGCTGGTGTTTCGGAAGTAAATTGCCAGGTTATTCTTCCCTGGTGCCTCTGGTTCAACTTGAACTTCCAACCTTGTGGTTATCAGTTGAGTGTATCCGCCATTTGTATCACCCAGGAACTCCAAAAGGGAACAAAGGGAAAGCAAAAGACTCCAAAAGGAAAGAGCAGGATGTGTACACTGCTACTTCCTTCGGGCATGGCCAGTCCTGCTCCGCCTCTTCCTGGACAGCTTTCATTGGTCCGTTCTGTCCTGGCATTTATCACACTACATTGTGATTGGCTGTTTTCTTCTACTATTGAATGGTGAGCTCCTTGAGGGCAGGGGCTTTGTCTAATTTAGATTGAATCATCAGTGGCTAGCACAGCATCCTGAACATATTCACAAAGTGTTTTGTTGGAAGAAGAGTCAACAAAAACAGTGAGTTGCCTCATGTGCTGAGAACCTAAGGTGTATAAAATGAAGGTAAATCTGAAAAATTAAAAGGTTAGAGTCAGACTTGCCAAATTGAGAAGTTTAGATGTCATTTGGTTAGCAATAGGGAGTCGCTGAGTTATTTTGGGGACAGTCGCCCTATTGCCTATTAGTAACCTGAAGAAAAGATGGAATAGAAAGGTAAAACTTTGAAGACAGAGAGGTGAAGTGAAATATTACAGCAGTAGGTATGGCACTGTGGGTTAATGCACCAGACTGCAAAGCCGTTTGAACTGCAAGGTCAGTGGTTCAAGCTCACCAGCTGCTCCTTGGATACCCTATACAGGGTTGCTATGGGTTGGAATTGACTCAACGGCACTTGAAAACAACAACAACAGTCCAGGAAAAGCCTGATAGAACCTGATTGAGAACAGTATTCTGTTTGCTGAGGAGTCCAACTCCTACCATCAAGTTGGTTCCAACTCATAGCAATCCTGTGTAGGGTTTCCGAGGAGCAACTGGTGGGTTCGAACCATCACCTTTCAGTTCAAATTGACCTTATGGTCTAGTGTGTATCCTACAGTGCCACACCAGGACTTAGGTTATGTGCACTAAATACATGTATACACTAAATACATGTGGAGGAGGCAGGCTCATCCCTCGCCCCCTTCTAAGATGTCTACAAGCCTGGGACCTTTTAATGTGCAAAGTTACATGGCAAAGGGGAACTAAGGTTGAGTTAAGTGAGGAGGATGACCAGGATTATCCAGGTGGGCCCGATGTCATCACAGGAGTCTTCCTACATGGCAGAGGGAAGCAGAGAGAAAGAATCAGTAGATGCCGTTGGCAGTAGAGTGAGGGAGGCTCAGCCTGACGTTTCTGGCTTTGAAAATGGCGAGCAGGGTCAGGAACCAAGGTATGTAAGTGACCATCAGAAGCCAGAAAAGGCAAGATTCTCCCTAGGGCCCCTAGAAGGCCTAGGGGAGCCTGCTGACAGCTTTGTTGTAGCCCAGCAAGACCCATTTTGTGATCTACAAAACTATAAGGTAATAAGGTTGTGTACTGCAAAGTCAGTTTGAACCACAAGGTCAGCAGTTCCAGCTCACCAGCTGCTCCTTACAAACCCTATACAGGGTCATTATGGGTCACAACTGACTCAACGGCATTCAACAACAACAAAACAAGCAGTCATAGAAAGTTAGTACAGCATGCTTTACCGAGGTCTCGGCACGTGTTGCTGGCATTCCATCCTGGTAGTAAATCTTATTACAAATGAGCTACAAACTTCATGCTACCAAGTTGACTATTTATTTAAAAAATCTTTCATTATCAACCCTGAACTGCCTGTCCTGGGCTGGAAAGGCATCTCGCTCAAGCCTGAAAACTCGGCATAGGGATTTGCTGCCCCTTTGAGTTTCGTCTCTGCATTCTTTCTTCATTCAGGAAATAGGGATTATTTGCACAGATTCCCTTTACCAACAAGGACTGAATCGGTGATAACTTGTCTCCTTTAAAGATGACACATACATATATAAAAGTATGGTATTAAGCTAATTCTCTTGAGATATTCAAGGAGCTCTGGTAGCATAGTGGTTACAAGTCAGGCTGCTAACCTCATGATCAGCAGTTCAAAATTACCAGTGGTTCTGTGGGAGAAAGATGAGGCTTTCTGCTCCTGTAAAGATTTACAGCCTCAGAAACCCCACACAGGCTCGCTATGAGTCAGATGATTCCCTGGCACACTACCACTGCAACCTTGAGGTATATGAAGGTAATGTCCTGCATACAACATTCCAGGTATACCTTATATATTCATGATCTCAGGTAACTCAGTACAAATCCCATGAGGTAGGCACCCTTGTCTACCGTTTCTACATAAACTTAGACTAACAAAAGGAAGATGAATCCAAGACTCCAACCAGGTCTCTATGACTTGAAACCAAGGCTTCGAAACGGTTTGTTATGGTTCACCCCCTGCTGAGAATTTGCCTTTCAACCCCAGATATACTGCATCAGCATCTCCATTTTAACAAGATCCCCAAGTGATTCTGTATAAACAATCATGTTAAAATGTAGATTCTGATTCAGAATGTCTGGGATACAAAGGCAAACTTTCTGCAGAAGATTAAATCGGAATGAACCAGTCCCAAATTCTGCTACAAATTTATGGGTTTTCCCACTTGATCATGCAGAGCCTCAATTAAGACTACCAGAAACCACTATCCTTCCAGAATATGCAGAAGACATCTATACCAGTACAACAATATTTTAGAAGTATCAGCACAAGACTGGGCCCTATGGTGGTGGTGGATGTATGCCAGGGAGATGGTTCCAACTCACAGCAACCCTGTATAGGGTTTCCCAGGCTGTAAATGTTTATAGAAGCAGAAAGTTTCATCTTCCTCCTGGGGAACAGCTGGTAGATTTGATTTGCTGACCTTGTGGTTTGCAGTCCAAGTCGTTATCAACTATGCTACCAGGGCTCCATGACATTTGGGATATCCCAAATGTCTGAGTTTCCTAAAGCACTATCCTACACCATGATCCCTGAAAACAATCACTACTCTGCCCCTCAGGATTCTCTCTCAGGTCCCAGGGTTCCACAGTTCACTACAACATCTCACAGAACTCGTGTGGCTGTGGAGACTGGCAAGTCCCAAATCTACAAAAATCAGCCTAGAGGATTCTCCTTATTCGTTCAAAATTAAGTTATTGACTCACAAGGCAAACCAGGTCAGGCCGCCAGCTAAAGCCCCAAGAACAGGAGGTCAGACAAAGGAGAGCTTGGCTAGTCAAGAAAGGTAGCACACTGCCCACTCACTTCACCAAGACAGCTCATTTCATCCCCAACAGGATGGCAAAATTGACCAAGCCTCTCATTTCGATTTCCAACTTTTTACAATCACAACTAACACTGTTAACAGTCAATCACAACTGAACAATGTAATCCTATCGGCATCTTTCCCTGATGGTCTTTTCCTGGTGTGATGCTGTGGGCTAATGCATCAGACTGCAAAGTCGTTTAAACTGCAAAGTCGGTGGTTCAAGCTCACCAGCTGCTCCTTGGAAACCCTATACAGGGTTGCTATGGGTCAGAATTGACTCAATGGCTCTTCACAACAATATCAGGAAAAAGTCTTTTGGTGGGAGTTACAAAGACTTGGCTTCTTGTTGTGCCGTTGAGTAGCTAGAAAAGTCATGTTAAACAAATTCATTGCACCTCAACCAGGTAATAAACACTCTCTGCTTTCTGTCTGCAGTGTGCAGCTGTGTTCATGGAGTGTGCAACAGTGGCCTGGGCGGCGATGGCACCTGTGAGTGCTTCTCTGCATACACAGGCTCCAACTGTAGCAAGCGTAAGTACCGCTATTTGCCTTAATGGTCAGATCAAATAAACAAAGATGTATGCATTTCACTTTTGTATACAGGTACTGAGGCTCTACATGGGTGAGGTAGCATAGAAAGCTTTGCTAAAGCATTTCCAAAAGATGAAAGAGAGGAAGAAGAGATAAGAAGAGAAGAGGGGATGGGAGGCAAGGGTGCAAAAACATAGGGTATTCTCCAAATGGGGAGAGCTCCAGGAAGGTGGTTACTAGTCTAGACAGATGTGAGGTTGCCAAACTGTGCACAGCTGGAGCAGAGCATCACAAAGCATCTTCATGCACCCATATCACTGACAACATGCAGCTGCAGCAAGCAAAATCCAAGAAGCCAGACCCCGTTCGCCAGACCCCTCTTCTGCAATGGCTCTTATTCACCCTCTACTGGCAAAGCCTGACAATTCGCTGTGATGAAGGAAAACCACCCACTGCCAAGTCAAATGCATGATTGCAGAGCAGTTACTGGGGGAGTTGATTGGACACAAACATTAAGAAGAGATTGGTCATTCTGTATATGACAGGAACCTATGAGTGCTGCTCTGCAGACACAAGCTTCAACTGTAGCAAGCATAAGTTTGCCTCAATGCCCAGATCAAATAATTTAACCTCTAGATTTTACCTTCCTGGTCTGTAAATTGAAGGAATAAGAGTAAAATTCAATAAATTCAAACTCATTTTATTCAAAGCCTCCCCAAATCAGTGGCCATCAAATTCAATTTTGACTCAGAGACCCCATATGTATCAGGGTACAACTTTGCTCTGTAGGGTTTTTCAATGATTGATTTCCTTAAGTAGATTGCCAGGCGTCTCTTCCAAGGTGCCTCTGGAGGAACTCAAACAGCCAATGTTCCAGTTAGCAGCTAACTGCATTAAAACCTTGTATATCACCAGGGACCCCAGACTGATAATATAATCTATTTAATAATATTTAAATTGATGTATTATTTATTAGTTGATGTAAATTTATTAATTGATGTATCAGATTCCTACTGCTGCTCTAACAAATGGCCACAAACTCAGTGGCTTAAAACAACACAAAATGATTACCTTATAATTCTTGAGATCCAAAACCATACCCAGAAAAGAAGCACAAACTTCCATCCAACATTCCATCCATGTGAACTAGTTATACCATCCCCACCTGGATGCAAATGGGGTAGAAACTAAAATCCTGCAGAGGCAACCACCTCCAACACCATTCCCACTTTATGGAGGGGATGGGGTAAGGATGGGAGCATTCTTTAGGAATTTTTGGTTCAAGTAACCATTTGGAGAGACAGTTCTCTGTGGTTTCTTCATGTTTCCATATATCTAATGTACAAGGAATGAAATGCTCTTTGTTCCAAACTATCTTTTCAAGTATGTTTCAGAGAAACCACAGTGGAAGACAGAAATAGTGTCTCCCTCTGGAACCTCTGTCTGTGCCAATTACTGATGTGTTGTTTTTCAACTCCACATCCACCCTTTTTGCTCTGTAATAACAGAACTGGGTTTTTTACATCTCTCTCCATCACCAGTCAGCAAGATGTGAAGCCTTGTCAGTGGAAGGTGCTGAAAGAATGCTGGAGGAGGAAGTGGTTTTACCTTGCCAATTCCAGTTTGACTCACTCACTGTTCCAGGCTTCTGAAGAACATGTTTTTTTCTCCAGTGTTAACTGTCTGTGGTGCTGTTAGCTAAGCATTGGACTGCTAACCACAAGGTCAGCAGTTCCACTACTTTCTCCATTTCTGTGGAGGCCTGGTGGCACAGTGAATTAAGTGTGGGTTGGTAGTTGCAAGGTTAGTGAGTTTTTTGGATTTTTTTAAGTAGATTGCCAGGCTTCTCCAGAGGTACCTGGAGAAAGACCAAGAAGCAGTTTTTCAAACAGAACAAAGGAACATCAAATGGTTTAAATTAGGAAAGATGTGTGCCAGAGTTGTATTCTTACGCCATACTTATTTAATCTGTGTGCTGAGCAAATAATCCGAGGAGCTGGATTATATGAAGAAAAATGTGACATCAGGATTGGAGGAAGACTCATTAACAACCTACAATATGCAAATGATACAACCTTGCTTGCTGAAAGCTAAGAGGACTTAAAATACTTACTGATGAAGATCAAAGACCACAACCTTCAGTATGGGTTGCACCTCAATGTAAAGAAATCAAACAATGTATTGCATAAGGCAGATCTGCTGCATAAGACCTCTTTAAAGTGATGAAGAGTTTGAAAACTAAGTTGCACCTGACCCAAGCCATGGTATTTTCATTAACCTCATATGCATGCGACAGTTGGTCTGTGAATAAGGAAGACCATAGAAGAACTGATGTATTTAAGTTATGGCATTAGAGGAGAATATTAAAAGTACCTTGGGCTGCCAAAAGAACAAACAGATCTATGCTGGAAGAAATACAGCTCAAGTGCTCCTTGGAAGCCAAGAAGGCCAGACTTCGTCTCTCATACTTCACACACATTATCAGGTGGGGCCAGTTCCTGCAGAAGGACACCATGTTTGGTAAAGTAGAAGGTCAGAGGAAAAGAAGAAGACCCCCAATGAGATGGAGTGCCACAGTGGCAGCAGCAATGGGTTCAGACTTAACAGCGATTGTAAGGTTGATGCATGACCAGGCAGTGTTTTGTTCTGTTGTGCATAAGGTCGCTGTGAGTCGGTACCAATTCGATGGCACCTCACAACAACAAAACAGCTACTCCATGGGAGAAAGATAAGGAAAGCTGTCTGCTCCCATAAGACTCACAGCCTTCGAAACCCTATGGAGCAGAAGTACTCTGTCCTGAAGAGTTGCTCTGAATCAGAATTGACTCAGCAGCAGTGGGTAGGTGGGAGGGTTCTCCATTTATTGACGTAGACACTGGCAGCATAGCCAGGGCCATCAAAAAGCATAGGTCTGGGCCTCGCCTCAGCCCTCCCACACACAAAGAATCCTGTAGGACTGGCCAAGTAGGGAATGGCCATCCAGCCTTCATCCACTCAACTGACCTGGAGCTGTCCAAGTCTAAGCCTTACACAAAAGTATATCAGACTCCTTAGAGGGTGGCCTCTTAAACTCCTGATTCCAACAGTGCCCAGTGATTATCTGCTTCTTTATCTGGTCATTACTGAGTTCCAAGGCCTGCATTTCCCTGTTGATGACCTTTCCCAACACCGTAGAGGGCATATTTTTAACAAATCCTATAAGGAGCTCTGAAGGAGCTCTGGTAGCGTAGTGGTTACGAATCAGGCTGTGAACCGCAAGGTCAGTAGTTCGAAACTACCAGCCGTTCCGCAGGAGAAAGATGAGGCTTTCTGCTCCCGTAAAGATTTACAGCCTCGGAAACCCTGCCCAGGGTCGCTATGAGTCGGAACCGACTCCACGGCACATAACAACAACAACAACAACACATAAGGAGCTCTGGTAGCATAATGGTTACAAGTTGGGCTGTCAACCTCAAGGTCAGCAGTTCAAAATTACCAGCCATTCCGCATGAGAAAAGATGAGGCTTTCTGCTCCCATAAATATTTACAGCCTCAGAACCAACTCCACAGCATACCACCACCATGACCTAAGCTCAGGGTTCCTGCCCTATAATGCAACCAACGCGTCATGTCTTCGGGCATCAACTGTCACTCTTCACATTACTCTGTAGCTTTTGAGGCTTGGAGGAGCTCTGGTAGCATAGTGGTTACGAATTGGGCTGCTAACCTCAGGGTCAGCAGTTCAAAACTACTAGCTGTTCCGCAGAAGGAAGATGAGGCTTTCTGCTCCTGTAAAGATTTACAGCCTCGGAAACCCTGTACAGGGTCACTGTGAGTCGGAACTGACTCTATGACACATAACAACAACAACACTGAGGCTTGGGGAAACTGGTACAAAAAATCTTGATACTCTCATGATACTGCTGTCAGTAATACTGTATACTGCTGCCCTTCATCTCTGATCCAGGAGTTTCATATCTTTCACCAGCATCCATGTAATTTTATCAGCCAACTTGCAATATACGTGCTTGCTGAAAGTGAAGAGGACTTAAATATTTACTAATAAAGATCAAAGAGCACAGCCTTCAAGTATGGATTGCATCTCAATGTAAAGAAAACAAAAATCCTCACCACTGGACCAATAAACAATGTTCTTATCAATGGAGAAAAGACCAAAGTTGTCAAGGACTTCATTCTTCTTGGATCAACCATCAACACTCATGGAAGCAGCAGTCAAGAAATCAAACGACATATTGCATTAGGCAAATTTGTAGCACAAGACCTTTTTAAAGTGTTGAAGAGCAAAGATGTCAGCTTGAAGACTAAGGTGCGCCTGACCCAAGCCATGGTATTTTCAATAACTTCATATGTATGCATAGCTGGACAGTGAATAAGGAAGACCATAGAAGGATTGATGATTTTGAGTTATGGTGTTGGAGGAGAATATTGAAAGTGCCATGGGCTGCCAAAAGAATAAACATCCGTTTTGGAAGAAGTACAGCCAGAGTGCTCCTTGGAGGCCAGGATGGCCAAACTTCATCTCTCGTACTTTAGACATTATTATCAGGAGGGACCAGTCACTGGAGAAGGATATCATGTTTGGTAAGGTGGAGAGTCAGAGAAAAAGAGGAAGACCCCTAGTGAGATGGATTGGCAAAGTGGCAGCATCCATGGGCTCAAACGTGGCAACAATTGTGAGGTTGGCCCAGGACTAGGCAGTGTTTTATTCTGTTGTATATAGGGTTGCTATGAGTTAGTACCAACTCGATGGCACCTAACAAAAACAACACAACTTGTTAACTCTGCAAACAGGGTAAAACCTCAGAATTTTCACCATCCTTGGGAGTCACCTTTGGAACATCTACATTGTAAAACATGATGCAGTTTTCAGAGATTAACTCAAACCCTGTAAGAGTTCCCGAATCCATTACTTAATGAAAAATCAAGTTTCTAAATATTTTAACAAGATGAGGATATTGATTGTTGATGTTGATTATTGTAGGAGCAGGGATTAGAGAGTGAGAATAAGAAAATCAATTTTACTTTATATGTTCTGTATGTTTAAATCCTTACATTAAATCTGTATACTTTGTAATAAAAGGGAAAACTTTTATTAGCTATATGTATTCAACTAATATAGTTACCTTAACAATGTTTCTTTGCAGCCATTCCTGAATGTGCAGCCTTGGTCTGTCCAGAAAATTCCCGATGCTCACCTTCCAGTAGAAATGAAACCAAGCTAGAATGCAAATGCCTTCCCAATTACAAAGCCCATGGCAAAGACTGCAAGCGTGAGTGGAGCTTAGATTCTGCTCGTCTTTATTATTAGCAATATGTTTAGATGGCTTTACAGGGAAAATAAAACCTCACACTCTTTCTAATAGTAACACAATAACCACTTCTAATTCTCTGTATGAAACTGAAGGAGCCCTGGGAGCATAGTGGGTTACAAAATGGACTTGTCAGCAGTTCGAATCCACCAGTCAGGAGAAAGGTGAAGTTTTCTGCTCCTGTAAACTCTAAACAGGAAGCTCTAGACAGGGTAGCTATGATTTGGAATTGACCACCTCCATGTGTAAATGGGGTGACATACACTTACACATTCTAAGCAAAATGTTCATCCCATGATTGTTGTTGTTAAGTGTCATCAAGTTGGTTCTGACCCATAGCAACCCTATGTAGGGTTTCCTAGGAGCAGCTGGTGAGCTTGAACCGCTAACATTGCGGTTCGAACGACTTTGCTGCCCAGCTCATTAACCCACAGCTCCATGGTAACTATTCAAGAAACAGCAATTTCTCCTTCTATAATGAAAGCACATGCATAGATTTTTGCACACTTTTGTATCACCTTGGACTGCTAACCACAAGATTGGCAGTTCACGCCTACCAGCTTCTCGATAGGAGAAAGATGAAGTTGTCTGCTCCGGTAAAGATTGACAGTCTCGGAAGTCATATATAGGGTCAGTATGAGTAGGAACTGATGCAATGGCAGTGAATGCATGAGTATTAGCATAAAATATACTGCTCTTCTCCCTACCTTTTTTTTTTTTCTTTTCTTTTCATGTTGATTCACTTTATGAGAAGATTCTTTGGGTATTGGTTAAGAATATGAACTATAGCCAGGCTACTTAGATTAAAATCCAAGGCCAAATTCTTCAACCCACCTATACTTTTCCAATTTATCAAACAGGGATAGTAATTATAATGACCTGAGAGGATTGTTGTAAGGATTAAATGCTCCTTCCGAGGAGCAGCTGGTGAGCTTGAACCACCAACCTTGCGGTTCAAACCAACTTTGCAGTACAGTGCAGTAACCCACGGCGCTACACCAAGGAGGTGGGAATGGTAAAGTGGGGTGAAAAAAATTGTTTTTACTCTCTCTCTTAACATTGTTGTGTTTTATTTGCAGCTTTGATGAGCTGTATTCAGCTTTTTTTCTCTATCTCTGAGAGTAGTAACTGTCTCTTGTTTTGTCTTTGCCTCTCAAGCCATCAATCCATGTTTACAAAACATCTGCCACCCTCATGCTCACTGTACATACCTGGGACCAAATCAGCACCTTTGTACATGTGAAGATGGTTACCGTGGGGATGGCCAAGTGTGCGTACCGGTAGACCCCTGCCAGGTGAACTTTGGAAACTGCCCTACAAAGTCGACAGTGTGCAAATACGACGGGCCTGGACAGGTGAGCAACTGCAGGCAACTGAACAGCCCTTGAAAGAAACATTGTGTCCCGAGTGTAACTGTCCTCCCATTGCTTACTTTTAATGCTCCATTTTGGCTTCCTCTTGAGATACTCATGGCCCCCGTGGGTTCAGGGGACCCCCAGACCTCAGTGTGCCTGTGTCCCAGTCCCATCTCTGGACTCACCCTTTCCCAGATTCTCAGTGGAAACCTAACTAACCTATGTTCTCTTCCATCGCAGTCCTATAAAGTGACTGACAAAATATACAAACAATCCACAAGGAGTTGGCAAAGTAGCTGTTAACTGTGTTGTGGCTTAGTATGGGATTAACGTCCACCTGCAGTCCTCCATTCTCTGTGATTTTTTCTCAAGTCAAAGGGCAATTCTTAGAACCAAAAATGGATGGAAACTGAGAAAATATCAGGCAGCACTGACAACTGACAGGTCATGGGGAGTGGTGAAGATATTCTGGGATGAGACACTGCCCCTCCAAACCACATCATGATCCAGATTGTTCACCTTGACTTACGGCTACACATGGGTAAAAGTCAGCCTGGCTTGGAGACCAGTTAGAAGGGCCCTTTCCCTAATACCTCAAGCACCCATCACATATTTAGTGGGTGCTCACCATGTCCATAAGTGCACATCGAGTGTAGAGTGAAAGAGGTCTACTCTGCTGAAGGCTGTTACTGTATTTGTAGGAGGACTGTCTTTAGTGCCTAACCTAAACACAGCCCTTTGTTCCTAGCAGCCTGTTCAGTGAATCTTACTGGTGGAGCCCCTGCCGAGAATCAGTCCAATCTCACTTCCAAGGAAAAGAGTACATAGCATGCAGCATTCCCATGATTAATCCCTGAGACAGATTTGCAGAGAAATTTCAGAGGCTGAATTTCCAGCCTCAAAACCTTCAAGATGAGGATCCCTCCCTATGGGAAAGGCTGTGTTCTATCCCAAGCACCAAGACGTTGGGAGTGAGATGAAAAGAGCTTGTGTCTCTTTAAAAATGGTCCCAAGGGCAGATTCTCAAGGCCTAGAAAGGCTCCATGGTTCACACTGAAGCAATTCACTGAGTAAGTGTCTCAGCCTCAACACTCCTGACATCTTGGGTGGGATGACTGTCATTTTGGGGGAGAACTGTCTTGCAAATCACTGGATGCTTAGTACATCTAGAGCACAATGCCAGTTTAGGTGAGACAATCAAAAATGTCATCAGACATTGAACGTCACTGTTCTGGATCAATAATACCTCCATCTGAACCTCAATCTCCACTCACCTATAGATAATCTAAAACCAAGCATTATGAAGCCAGGGAGGTCAAAGGTTAGAAAACTGAAAAGTTAACGTTTAGAAATGCAGTATTTGAGCTTGAGCTTCCTAAGAAATGAGATATGTCTATATGATTTTCACTTCTGGGTGTTGTTGTTATTGTTGTTATTGTGTTAGTACCATCGAGTC